>NC_133349.1:17512406-17612406 GCF_030506205.2 Paramisgurnus dabryanus
TGGGTAGCTCACACATTTTAGTCTGAGACAATGATAAGCCCTGAATGAGAACCAATACTGTATGTTTAAATATTTTAATATTTAGTTTACAAGCACTCCAAAAATGGATGGGTCATTATGGGTCAAAAATAACCCAGCCATTTTTAGAGTGTGGGATTCACCCCAGGGTGATGCTGAAAGTGAGAGAAATTATATTTTCATGTGGTGCATATTAACTAAATGTTATACTGTCTGTGAGTATCATTAAAAAAACAATTATACATGTATTTAAAGAGCAGCAATTACCTGATTCACAAATTTACATTTCGTTTGGTGTATAGTATACGTCTGTATTAGTACATGTTAACGATATGCAAAGCAAACCCCATACCCCACATAAAACAGTGATGTGAGTTATCGTCTCCACGACTTCTGACCCAGCCTGTAAGGTAACTCCTGTTGCACTGAATTTAAACATGGTAATGAGCGTCACATTTCCGTTTTGTACATGAATCCATGTGTTTCAGGAAGATTTTAAAATCTGGAGCTACAAAAATGTACAGTATGTGGAAAATAATGTGTTTTTTAACCATAAACCACGCAAACACATTGTATTATACCAAATACACAAAATAACATTGTTCCACACAGCTTCAAAAAGCTTTTTTAAATGTCTTTTATTAAAAGAAGAAACATTATAGACTATTTTTTATAGCTTTCTTCGCTCATATTTACCAAGGGTGCCAAAACTTTCGAGCCCCATGCATATCATATATACAAGCTATAATTAACTGTATAAGTGACAACATTTTTATACATATTTATATTGCTCGCTTTTGTTAGTCACTTTGGAAAAAGTTTCTGCTGAATGCCTAAATGTAAATATCGCAGTTGCCTAGCACTCCTAAAACACACAAACAACTGAAGGCCCAAAAACAAAACAAAAAATGGTTTGACACTATTTAAATAGGACTTGGTTTTGCGGACATATGAAACAAAGAAGAGTATTTTTGGCAGCAGGGACACAAGATGGTTTTTGTGCACACATGGATTAAAACAATGGTTCTCAATTCCAGTCCTTAGGCTCCCCCTCCCAAAATGTTTTATATGTCTCCTTAGATTAAACACATCATTTCACTCATCGGGCTCTTTAATTAACACACTAACAAGCTGATAAACTGAATCAGGTGTTTTTTATGGAGACATCTAAAATGTTCTGGTAGGGGGGAGCCCGAGGACTGGAATTGAGAACCACTGGATTAAAAGGTGTTCCATGCCTTCAGTTAAATATACTGCTGGATCTTCATTGTTTTGAACCCAGAGGTCCTGGACATTTTATTCAGACACATGGCTTCATTATATAAAATACCAACAGATAAAGTAAAAACCTGACTTGCTCTGCTTGAAATGCTGGCAGAGAACATCCAGCTCCTGTGTTAATATGTGGGCTACGGAGACAAGCAGAAATATTGATTCAATGTGCACAAAACATTTGAAAAAGTTAATGGAAAGTTAATGCAAAGTTTAAAATTAGGCATTGGGTCATCATGCTTTAAAAAATGTCACTGTCAGGAGTAAGTGCCGCACTTGATAGGACACACCCTGTTGTCTATTTAAACTTAAAGTGTTCCTTAAGGTAGTTAATGCACACTGGTTTTGTTATGACCGTTTCAAAGGTAAGATCAATTCGACAGTTTTAATGACTTTACACTATTATGATTTGATAAATGTTTTTCACAAAAGTAAATGTAAAACCTTTGTTATGTGTGTGATATTTATGCAAGAATCATTGAATGCAAGAATCATCTAATCTTTAATCTTTTTTTTTTTTTTTGCACAAATTCCAAATTCAAAAAGGATTTGATACCGGGTGGAGGATTTCTCAAAAGTATTTTGTGAGGTATATTCAAAGATAATCAAAGAGAACAGGTGTACTACTACAAATAAAAGAAAAACACTTCACCTGTAAAGTATGCTTTGAAGTAGTTGACTATTTTCTTCTAAAGCAAATATGAAGAACATAAAGTAGCTGGAATTCAAATTTACTTGTTTTTATCAGATTCTGACATTTTTTATGAGAACTCTCTGTCTACCCAATCAGAACAATCCTCAAATTCATCAAAGACACTGAGTGAAACAGACGTAGACGAAGACAGAAGAGCACCGCGCACCAGGTTTTCAATAATCAGTCCAAGAACAATGCTGAAGAAACTAGAAAAAATAGAGATCAGTGCTGTGCAACCTGAGAGTTTATATGAAAATATAGAAAATTACGATACGAATCCTTATGTTGTATCTCGAGAGCTTTTGGATGAGTTGTCTAAGATCTCAGATGATTCAGACACCATTGATCCTGAAATACAGGACATGCTTAAATCTCCACCTGCAGAAACATCAAATAAAATAAAAAATAAACTTAAGGAGTTGGAAGATGTTACGCTTAACATTGCCGTAACTGGGATGACTGGAGCAGGCAAGTCATCTCTTGTCAATTCCCTGAGAGGCATTGGAAATGATGATTTCAGAGCAGCTCCCACGGGAACAGTTGAGACCACTTTGAAACCAATAATGTACCCACATCCCATTATACCTAACGTTAAGATCTGGGACCTGCCTGGAATTGGTAGTCCAAAATTTAAAGCAAAGAAGTACCTGAAAGATGTTAAGTTTGCCACATATGATTTCTTTCTTATAGTGACCTCTGAAAGATTCAAGGAAAATGATATAGAGCTAGCCAAAGCCATCCAAAAATGTAAGAAGCGGTTTTATTTCATTCGCACTAAAATTGACAACGACCTGCGGGCTGAGGGACACAAAAGAGGCTTTATTGAGCAGATGGTGCTCGACAGAATTCGAGAAGATTGTGAAAAAAACCTGCAGAAAGTCGGAAAACCCAAAGTATTTTTAATATCCTCATTTCAACTGGAAAAATTTGACTTTCAGAGGTTGGTCGACACTCTTGAGAAGGAACTTCCTAAAAACAAAAGATTAATTCTCATTCAGTCTCTGCCAGTTCACTCTATAGAAGCATTGATTAAAAAGAAAACTTATTTCAAGAAAAGGATTTGGCTCAATGCATTTGCGGCAGGTGTCGGGGCAATTCCTCCCATTCCAGGATTGTCTGTGATCTGTGACTATGGCATTATGAAAAACTTCTTCAAACAAGTATTTACAGGATTTAGCTTATCAGATGATGCACTGGAGTCCCTTTCAGAAAGGGTCAACCAACCAGTGAACGTTCTTAAAGCAGCCAAGACGTCACGTTTCAAAGATGGAGTCAGTGATGCCATTTTGATGGACATGTTATCTAAACCACACATTGCTGTGGCAAAGACAATCGGGACAGTAATGGCTCTTCTGCCAGGGGGAGCGTTCCCAGCAGCAGGCATTGCTGTTGCCAGTGTGCACTACCTGCTGAATTTGGGACTAAATGAAATGGCAGAGGACACTAAAAATGTTCTTATTGCGGCAAAACTTGCTGTGCCAGACTAACATGCAGAAAGATGAGTTAAAAAATTATATTTAAGTTCTGATGTTGAACTAATTGCTTACATAATTTTTAAAATAAATATTGTTACTTGTATTAATATGAAATAATATATAATTATAATAAAACAAATAATGTTATATGTCATGTTTTCTTAGTTGTATGTTGGTTTAGAGAAAACAACTGCTACATAAATACATGTAAATAGATAAACATAATAAATTATCAATAATAAATGATACATTTTACATTTTATTAAAAGAAGTAACTTAGCAGTTTTAGATTCGATCATCAGATTATGTAATAGTATATTTTTTCAATGTACAATTGTCTTTTAATTAATATTTGTTTGTAACTAAACTGTTTTTGATTTTTGCTAGGAATAAAATACTTTTGTAAAGAACGTCTCCTGAGGTTAAATTACAAAATTTGCAGGATTTATCAACTAACTAAAACTATAAAATACATATTTATTAAAAGATTGTATGTATACTATACTTGTATAAGTATGTATAAGATTTTGAGTCTGGTCGGTTCAAAGACTGCAGATTACATGAAAATGTATAATCATTTTAACAACATCTAACTTTCTTACATCCATCTACACATTGTAAATGTAGCATCAAAATACATAAAATAAACATATAATAAAGAAAAATAAACCAAACTTTGTGTTAGCCAAGCACTCTAAAAAAACTGAAATTTTGAAGCATCGAAGACTATACTTTTAGGGAAAGTATAGTTTTCAATATAAAGATATTATACAATTAATGTTTGTATTTATTTATATTGTGAACCCAGAGATAAGGAAATTACAGTGTGCTTGCTTTACCTGAATAATTACCGTAACATCAAAACATAATCCAAAACGAAAGACATTACAAAGATCATTCACATTTATATAACCATGCAAATAACTTGGTATCTGTTATACAACAAACAATCATTTATTTTAAAACCCTGCGGATGCATTTTGTATGTTATATGTTTGTGTATTAGTCTCTAAGAAAGTGGAATGCATTTATAATTAAACTTCATGGTGCCAGTAAAAAGCCTCCACATCTTCCTGCTTAACAGCATTCTAATGAAAGAATTCATGTTTGATATAACTACATATTTTTTGATTTGAGTTTACTGCTAGAATTTTTACAGTCTAAAATTATGACACACCTTTTATACTTTATTACTACTAAAATAGGCTAAACTGAAAATGTTGGGTTGTCTCAAATCATGCTCAGAAATATGAAAAAATTTAATTTTGTTTAAATTAACCTGCTTTAACCTTCCCAAATTAGGGTTATTAATCCAGGCAAGGCCTTACATATATTAGGGTCCCCTGTATGTTTTAATAATTTAATATTTAGTTTACATGGGATTCACCCCAGGATGATGCTGAAAGTGAGAGAAATTATATTTTCATATGGTGCATATAAACTAAATGTATCATAAAAATATTATACTGGCAAGGCACGTTTATTCAGTGGATTATACCTTATTTCATACACGTGGTAATGCTTTACACAAAAATTATTTATAAAGAGATAAACAGTAATGAGAAACTTAATATATAACAATATAACATTTAAAGAATGTAACCCTTATTATATATATATCCACACTAACACAACATAAAAACATAGAACACATCTCCCATATACAGTCATGTGAAAAAATTAGGACATCCCATTACATTTTCGGTTCTTTATTAAGAAATATTTACATATCACTGGATTTCATCTTGTTTTTATTTTTTGTCTGGAAAAGAAAGTGATTTAGTTGCAGGGAAACCAGAAAAACTGACATAGTTTTACTCATTAAACAAAAGATTAACAAAAATGTGAATTTTTTTAGCCATTTTTTTAGCTTTGAGATATTTAATGGGTTTCTTGCATGTACAGCCCGTTTCAAGTCAGCCCACAGCATCTCAATGAGATTCAGATCTGGGCTTTGACTCGGCCATTCCAGTACTCTCCATTTTGTTTTAAGCCAGTTCTTGGTGGATTTTCTGGTATGTTTTGGGTCATTGTCCTGTTGCAGGATCCAGTTCCGCTTCAGCTTAATTTTTTTTTACAAATGATCTCACATGTTCCTCAAGCAACCCCTGATACACAGTAGAATTCATGATGGTGAGCAGGCCAGGTCCTGCTACAACAAAGCACCCCCAAACCAGGACACTTCCACCTCCATGTTTTTCAGTTGGTATGAGGTTCCTTTGCTGGAATGCTGTATTTGGTTTATGTCAAACATGTCCTCTGTTGTGGTGTCCAAATAATTCAGTTTTAGACTCATCTGTCCAAAGAACATTATTCCAGAAGTCATGGTATTTGTCTACATTCTCTCTGGCAATCTTCAGTCTTAGAGAGCAGGGTTTCCTCCTTGCACACCTCCAATGAAGGTTAAACTTGTGTAGTCTCTTTCTAAATTGTAGAGGCATGCAATTTCTCATCAACAATAGCAAGAGCCTGCTGTAGGTCCTGTGATGAAATTTGTAGGGTTTTTGGTGACCTCTTTTAGCATCTTGCTGTCTGCTCTCGGGATGAACTTGCTTGGACAGCCAGACCTGGGCACGTTGACAGTTGCTTTGAATGTCCTCCACTCGTAGACTATTTTCCGGACAGTGGAATGACTGATTTCAAAGTCTTTGGAGATCTTTTTAAATCCCTTTCCAGACTCTGCAGTTATATAAACCTTTACAGTGTGATCAGATATTATCTGTAAGGAATTTCTTAAACCATATGTGAGCTTTGTAGATTCCACTTAAAAGGATTTAAGTCTCCTGATTTGAAGGAATAAGTGTTGGCAAGTTTGCAAATGAATTCTATCATGGTACATTACCACATAAAAACGAAATAGTTATTGGACTGGCTAAGATGCACATTTGCTTTAAAAAAGACGAAATCACTGTAAATATTGGTAGGCATAAGTACTTTAATAATGCTGCTCCATCAACTCCTTCTGACACGACAAGTAATAAAATATGTCCCATAGGTTACTTGCCGCGGCCGCTTCATATCGTCTAACCACGAGACGATTGATGGGACATTATAAGACTATCCGAGCGTCGTATCAAGTTTTCTCCGTGCTCCTAATTTAAAACATTTACAGCAGTTGCGATATTTGTCATTTCACTAAAGTTATAGTGGACTACAAACAATCTTCTAACCACCAAACTAGCTACCGAAGGCACTGTGCCATATAAGCAGCGGAAGTCGGTTGACAAAATGCGGAAGAGCGAAGAATTGAAAAGGGGCGTGACGGAATAAGGTGAATACTCTTTGGTGAGAGTGACAGTTCTGCTGTCAAGGAAGTTGAAGATGTGACAGTGCAGCAGTGTACAACAAAAAATAAATGAAGGTACTTTTCCTCATGTCAGACATGCATTCCTCTGAACTGCAGTAGATAATCTCCATTAAAACAAATACAGCTTATATTAAGGGGTAGTTGAGGCATTATACAAAATAAAAAAATTGCTAAATAATTTATCAAAATGGTTAGTGTATTATCTAAAATACTTTTTCTTCTATTTTGCGGCTGGAGAAAGAAAAGGCTTAAGCACCAGTCAGCAGTCAATAAAGACATTCAGAACTGTTAATTCTTAGTTAACCCTGGGGAACCCATGGGTCAAATTTGACCCATGTTAATTGCTGCAAATTAAAGGGTTCTTGGGTTCTCCAGGGTTAAAAATGTACATTTATTATTTATAAAAATGTCAATTTATTGTCATTTGTAAACCTGTTGTTACACACTTTTAAATTGATTAAAAAAAATCATGTTTTAGAACAAAAAAGGAAGTAGGAATCACATATTTTTTGCTGCCAATAAAAAGATATTGATGACTTTGTTCTTTTTATATCTTTACAATGCGAAATCATGGGAGATACAACTTATAAAATCCTGAATATATTAAATATTTTTTGTTAAATCTTATTAAATAGCCTATATTTTACTTATGTCCAGATGATACAAAAATTACTAAATAATTTTTTGCTCATCATTATCCACTCTTGCCTGTTTAAGGGTTAAAATAACAATATAAATAAAATTGAATTTTGAATGTGTATATTACCAAAAAATATAAAGCTGACTGAAATAAATGTGCAGATAGTGTGAATCAGCACAGTGTTTAGTCAGTAAATGCATAGTGAAACATATGTGTTTGAGTCTGGATATAAAAGTGATCTCTTATACTGTCAGCTGTTGCTTCATAGCTAAACTCTGACTCACCTTGTTTTGAGTGAACCCTTGGTATTTTAATGCACAGTTTTACATTCACATTTTAGTCATGCTTCATTGACATGTTGCATTTCTGTAAACACATATTTAACAGCATTCTACTTTTCCTGTCATGTTAAATTTATATTTCTTGAAAATCATTTTTTTAATAACTGAGATGTTTATCCTCAGATGATCCGAAGAACCTTGTACTAAACCACACCCTAAAACCTACACCAACTTCTTCTTAAACATACTGTAAAGTGCTTTCATGCGAAGCAAGTCAATGTAAGTCATGGAAAGACCAATTTCCAAATCATCTGTTCACAGAAGGTGAGTTAATATTGTAAGGATTGCAAAATAGAAAAAGTTTTTATATCTTTTTAAAATTTAAGTAGGACAGATGCTATTAGTCAATTTATACATATTTTATTTTGTGTAAACAACAGGTGAATGTTTATGTGTTTACGTTACATAATGCTATTCATAATAAATGTTTTATATACATTGTAAAAAATACTTTTTTGTTGAAGCAACTCAGATCGTTTCAACTTACTATTATTTATCTTGACTAGAGATGAGTTGTTATAAGTACAGATAAGTTGTTTTAACTTATAAAATTGAATTTGACTAAAGTTGACTAAAGAAGTTTCTATATTTAATAAGTTGTAGCAACTCATTTCTAGATAAATAAGAGTAAGTTAAGTTGACGTGACATGTAAATCTTGTTTGTGTCAACAACAAAAATTATATATATATATATATATATATATATATATATATATATATATATATATATATATATATATATATATATATATATATATATATATATATATATATATATATATATATATATATATATGCTGGGTTAAAATTGACCCAATGCCGGTTTGTTTTAACCCAACTGTTGGGTTATTATAATCCATGGCTTCATAATAACAACCCAACATTGGGTTATTTTTAACCCTCCATGTGTTATGTCCAGTATTTACCCATTAAAAATAACCCAGCCAATTTTAGAGTTTATACTTTTTTTCTTTCACAAAATTGACAGACATTTTGCCATAAATTGAGCACTTTGAAATTACACGTATTTGAGGTTACAGCGACCCCTAGCGTGAGAAGCTAATTTTTTCTAAGCACTGACTGAACATTATAAAAGTAAAGGTCTACTAGAATAGTTTTAATTAGTCATAATTATTAGTAATTTAACAATTCCATTTATTGATCTCTATCCTCTTACTATACTTTGTGTCCCTTAATGTAGGCCTATCTAAAGGTTGCTTCACATTATGTCAGATGAAGTCAATGTTTTTATGGATCCATTCCTAAACGTCTACACAAACGCTGGGGAGATAGCAGTAGCAGATAGACTTACTGAATCATTTCATAAGGATATTGTACTGAGAGAGCAACAGAGAAACAAAGAATTATTTGAGCCGGTGAGAGTCATTCAATCAAAACTTTATAAAGCTATGGAAAGAGCAAAACCCAAACTAAATATTTCTCTTCAGATGAGAAATGAAGAGACTTTGGGTATGTGTAAACCAAAGAGTTACATGCTGATAGAACCTGTAAAAGAAAAAGACCCTGAATGTCTGAAGAAGGACATTTTAGAAGAGCAGCATGATGCTAGATTGGAAAATGTAAAATCGAATGAGCCTAACCCCACTGAGGCCCAACAATATAATGATACATTGAAGACAATGGAGGACAAGGAGAATATCGAGACAGATCAGCCAAACAATACTGAGGAGAAGAAATATATCAACACAAAGCCTGAAGAACATGCATATGACAATGTGTATGAGGATCCCGATCTCCTCACTAACTATAGTTCAGCTGGTTACGCTCATAAAACAGAACAACATTTGAGGGAGAAATTCAAATGTCTAGACAATGTCACGCTTCATATTGCTGTCACAGGATCAACTGGAGCAGGAAAATCCAGCTTTATCAATGCAATAAGAGGTCTTAAATATGACGACAAAAACGCAGCTCCAACGGGTGTGACCGAAACCACAATGTTGCCTACTATGTATGAACATCCAACAATGCCAAATGTAAAATTTTGGGACCTGCCAGGAACCGGAAGTCCCAAATTCAAAGCCAAGAAATATCTAAAAGATGTGAAATTGGAAACGTACGACTTCTTTATCATTATCTCCTCTGAGAGATTTAAAGAAAACGACATCATGCTGGCTAAAGCAATTAAAGAGAGGAAGAAGATTTTTTACTTCCTTCGCTCAAAGATCGACAACGACATCGCAGCGGAATCGCAAAGAAAAGACTTTGATGAGCAAAATTTGCTTTCACTAATTCGCCAGGACTGTCAGAGAAACCTTAGGGACCTAGGTGACCCATATGTTTTTCTTATCTCTTCCTTTGATTTACACAAGTATGACTTTCAGGCCCTGACAGATACATTAGCGAATCAGTTACTTGATCACAAGAGAGATGCTCTGATTTTGTCCCTGCCAGTTTACTCTTCCAAGATCCTGGAGGAGAAAATTAACACATTTATGAAGCAGACTCGGTCAGCAGCTGTTGCTTCTGGTTCCATTGCAGTAGCCCCAGTCCCCGGCCTTTCAATAGCATGTGATGCTGTCATTTTGCTGGCTTTCTTCACCAAGTGCTACTACGCATTTGGTCTGGATGATGATTCAGTAGAAAAGCTGTCAAAAAGGGTTAACAATCCATTTCTGAAATCTATTAGAAAGTCACCACTGGTGGTTGCCATTGGACAAAAAAAACTAAGCAGCGATGTGCTATCAACACTAACCAGTAAGGAAGCAGGCATCAAATTTGCATGGAGCATGGTGCCTGGTGTAGGCAGTAAAAAAGCAGCTGAAATGTCTTATTCTGCAACATTTGGTCTTCTACGAGCAGGACTTCAAGAACTAGCTGACACAGCCAGACAAATGTTGAAAGCTGCAGGTGTAGCTGATGTCTATTGACATAAACAACACCCAAAATAGTTTAAAACATCCCATATTGTTAATAGTTGCCATAAAATTGACACTGTAACCCTCTTTTTGTATCTACGCTCTTTTATAGCTGTTTGTGCTTTTATAAGATGCTATAAATGATTGTTAATGAATTAGCATTATGCAAAATGCCTATAGATGTTCATACTGTTGGAATCAACTACATTTAATTGTTTTACTCCTATTAGAATGTTTGTTGTTTTATGTTTTGTAAACGTTGTCTATCAGTGTACCTTTTTAAGCATGAACAACTCCTACTTAATGCATTATCAAGTTTAAAAATACTTAAATCCTTACGAATTGTTAACATGTTGTTGTTTTTAGTACAAATGTATTTAGTTAGAAGCTGAAAACAGTCTACATTTTCACTGCTGTTCTTCAAATCTGATACAAATGCATATTGTTGACACAAGATTGCATGAACTTTTTTACTGAGGCCTTGTTGAGAGAAACAAAATATATACATAAAAATGTTTTGTTGTTGTGTTTTCTTTCCTAATAAAACACTAAAATCAAGAAAATGTTTACATTTAGAGTCATGATCATGTTTTATCTATGAAGAAATTGGAATGCTCTGTTTTCTACAGTTCTTGTTACACTCTCATTATTACATTTATACATCTGGAATACGCTTGAATCCAAACGCATTTATTATAGTATGTGTGTTCCCTTGCCCTAATCCATACATTCAAAAAAATATATAAAAAAGCTGTCGCTGGGACAGCACATAATTAAGCACATAAATAAGGCCTTTTTTAAGGTACGTTTCCAAATGACCAACCATGCTCTGTCAGTTAAGCTACATGTTACCTGGATGTTGTTACTTTTTATTATATGTAGAAAATGCATGATACAAAACAGTAATTGTGTATTTGCTTCTCTTTACCGCTAAGTGGCGCTATAACCACAAACATAATTTACCACCCTACCATGGCTGTTTCGTTTTCGTTTCTGTATGTGGGCTGGTATCTGACAGGCAGTTAAACGTCACTCGTCATCTTGTTAAATCCATGAAACCATAAATGTTTTAATGTTGTTCAGACCTGCGGAGAACAAGAAGTTAGAATTACTTCAGGATTGCTGTACAAGTACAATCGACTGCATGGTTTAAAAAGCTGAAGGTAATTTTAAACTTTAAAGCCTACGACTAACAAATATATATACTAATAGTTTTCGTGTCGTGTGTATGTATCGTATGCAAGTAGGCTGCTCAAAAACGTAGTGAAACTGTATTATTTAAAAATATATATTTATGTTTAATGTTTTACTAAAATTTAATTTGAAGTCATATTCTTTTACCCAATGACAAAGTATGTAGATTTTTTTAAACATTTGTTAACCCAGATATACAGGCATGTTTTATGAAAGTGCAAAGAATAGAAAATAAAAGTTTGTTATGGCAGAATGTTTTCTGTTTCTAATAAGGTGACACCTTAATTTCTCATAAAACAAATAATTAACGAATTATCTGTTCAACATTTGAAAATCAGATATGCAATATTGAAATTGACAAAGGTAAACGTACAACGACGTTCCCTGGAAAGAGGTTTGGTAGTGATATTAACTTTCTGTGCGGTCGAATGAGCAGTACGATGGTGGCAATGTTTTCCACAAGTCAGGCTTTGCCGTGCTGCGGGGAAAGGAGTTAGGTTTCGTTCAACAGCCTTGAACACAAAGTGCTGTGAAATGCTGCTCTTCTGGAGCACCAAGAGGATCCTAGCAATCTGGAACATGCAGATGCTGTCCTGGAGCCGGTGCAGAAGGTCCTTAACAATCTGGAACATGCTGTGATCTGCTTAGTCTCTCTGGACACACAGGCCAGAAACTCAGAACTTGGTTTGTTCTGTTTCAGTCTTTATCACACAGGCTGGAGACTCAGAACGAAGATCTTGGGGTGTTGCTGTGACAGTCTCTGGGGGAGACTCAGAATGATAAGGTTTGTCCTCAGAACTTGGGTGCTCTGTTTCAGTTTCTTGGACCGGGCCGGAGACTCAGAACTGGGATGCTCTGTTTCAGTCTCTCATGACAGGGCCGGAGACTCAGAACAAAGAATGTGTACAAAAAGATTACCTTTATCAATTTCAGATAGAGAGGAGTTTCAAATTGGCGCTTTCCTGTTAGAGGACAGTGATTGGCTGTTGATGCTGTTGAAGGAGCCCACAAAGTTTAACTTTGTCTTTAGAATTTCATTTTTTACTTACCAAACCACTTGTCTGGCATTGTCCTGAATGTAAAGTAAGGGCATGTCTTCTAACCAACATCATTGCCTGGGTTGCGTATGTGTGGGGCAGGTCTATCAAAGAAGGTCCAGATTTTTATTGGGGTAGTGGCGTGTTTGTTTAGGTGATTACAAATGTCAACATTGCCTTTCAGAGATCATGCACCCCACCTTTAATAACTGTGATTATAAATAGGAACATGTCTCTAAGTGAGTATTGAGTCAATAGGTGATGGTTTTGTGTCCACTTTGTGGGTGAAAGAATGTGAAGATTTGTGGTTAGCTGCATAGCCATGCTGTTTCCTTAAGGATTTTTTTATGATCACCTTGGCCACAGATGAGAGTGAATGGGGTTTGGATGGAGGATAAGAAAAAATGCTGTGGACCAATCAAAACGTCCTCTTCTTCTCAGTTTTGGTACTAAGGTCGGCCATAAAATATATTTGGCAGTTGTCTTACCAGCCTTATCTGATAAAACTGGGTGTGCGATTGTGTTTACCCACCAAAATCCTGTCCTGTATCGGTCGGGGAGGAGCCCAGAATGCTTTGTTATACACTGTTTACTACAATACTGTCATATCTATATGATATCATATATGTGGTGTATTGAAACACAACATAGACTATACACAGTGGTTCTGGACACAACTCAAAGCAGATCAGTTTTGCTATTTTAATGCATCACTGAGCAGAGTTTTATTGACCAACATTCCAACATTAAAATATTTTTTAGATGTTTCATAAATGAAAATGTAATTTATTTATTTTTGTGATAAATGTTTGTATGTGCAGTTTAACTATATCCCCAATATTTATGTATATCATCAACATATATCACCAATTGCTATACTATACCACATTTTATCATTTAAACCATGCAATGATTTACACCCTCTAAGCTTTTGTTTGTCTTTACAGTGAAAAATCTGGTATAATGGTCGATTTTTCTGCTTCCATGGATCTCTCTAAAGCTTTGCAGACAATAGGAGAACAAGACCCAAGTGAAGCTGCTACAAAGGCTAAAGAACAACTTGATGCTCTTGAAAATGTGGTTCTGAACATTGCTGTGACTGGAGAAACAGGAACAGGCAAGTCTGCTTTCATTAATGCTTTTCGAGGTCTGAGTGATGATGAAGATATGTCTGCACCTACTGGAATCACAGAAACCACAAATGATGTTACCATGTACACCCATCCCACAAAGTCAAATGTGAAACTCTGGGACTTGCCGGGGATTGGTGTGCCAAACCTCAAGGCAGACCAATATCTCAATGAAGTCAAATTTGAGATTTATGACTTATTTATTATCATTTCGTCCACAAGGTTTAAGGAAAATGATGTCTTTTTAGCCAAGGAGATTAAAAAAAAGCAGAAGCACTTTTATTTTGTCCGAAGCAAGATTGACAATGACATTCACTCTGCGTCACACCGCAGAAACTTCAATGAGGATCAGGTGCTTTGCACAATCAGAGAAAACTGCTGCAAAAACTTGAAGGATGTTGGAAACCCAGAGGTCTTCTTAATATCCTCTTATGACCTGGAGAAATATGACTTCCAAAAGCTGGTAGATACCATAGAGTCAGAGCTTTCAGAACATAAGAGATTTGCTCTTGTTCAGTGTGTGCCAGTTTGTTCACTCGCTATGCTAGAGAAGAAGAAAAAAATGATGGAGAAGTATGTGATGGTTGCAGCATTGGCCTCGGGCCTGGGTGGCCTTATCCATTCTTCACTGTATATGACTTTTGGCACTAAAGGACTTGCAGCTTTTCTCAGCAGTTGCCATTACGCATTTGGGTTGGATGAGGAATCACTCATGAAGCTTTCAGAGAAAGTAAACAAACCTGTCTCACTGTTAAAATCAAGAATAAAGTCTCCCTTTGTTTTAGCACTGAGAGATAGATTGAGTGTTATGCCTCATCTCTCTATGACAAATCCAGTTACTAGCTTTGAGGACTTGCTTGATCCTAGATTTATTTTGAAAAGGAGTCAAAATGCTTATCTGGCATTTAACAAAACATATGCTGTCCTAAATGATGCTCTAAATGAAATGATAGAAGATATGACGGAAGTTCTCAGAGTGGCAGGTTTGGAATAGTAAATGCAAACTGGTACGACAAAGAGATGGACTACAGGTATTATTATTTAGAAAGTAAGAACAAA
Source organism: Paramisgurnus dabryanus (assembly GCF_030506205.2). NCBI lineage: Eukaryota > Metazoa > Chordata > Actinopteri > Cypriniformes > Cobitidae > Paramisgurnus > Paramisgurnus dabryanus. The sequence goes on from NC_133349.1 coordinate 17,527,453, forward strand.
AAAATATTCCACTCAAGGTCACAACAAACACTGAATAAAATGTAAAAAATGGTTTTAATCAGAAAGTTATAGTGTTATACACTATTCATATACTAATATAATGTTTAGTATTGTGCTTCATATCTTACCTGTTTGTTACATGTAATGTAATAAATAATGTATGTTAATACAATTTGATAACATCTGCATCTCTGTACTGTTTAAAGGTATTTGGGAATTAGCCTATGTTGCTGGTTTGTGCAAGAATTTTCTAATTTTATAGTTCAATTATTTAATGGTAAAGTGGTTAAATTGTCGCTGTACTGTATTGACTTTTTAACGTTTTAAAATGCACACAGTGGCTTCAGGCAACGACACTCTTCACATTAACATCTACTGAATTTGTTTCTGTATTCTGTAGATTTTGTCTTTGTTTATGTGGTAAATTATATTAATAAATGAAGAGCTTAGACACAAAACCTGCTAATGGTTTTTAATGGTTTGAGAGCAGTATTTGATGAACGTATACTGTAGTATGTTTCGAGAGCATTCAGTTACAATCATTATCTAATTTTTGACAGGAGTGGCATTTAGCGGCTTTTGCCTCTGAACCCTTCAAATGTATTGCTTTGATACATTTGCCATGCAACTATATTGCATGTTTACAATAAATTGACGTTCATTGGACTGTTAACCTCGTGTTGTTTAAACCACCAATGGCTTTCTTTTGGTCTTCAGAACCAAAACGCAGAAGTGTTGTTTTGGATTTTTTAGTTTCGAAAGGGGTGTAATGTGACAGCCTCTCCAGGCTTTAAAAAGGGTATTGACCTGTGGTATTGTTGAATAATTTCATGAGGACATTATTCTAAGAGCAACAGAGGAATCGCTGAAAGTCATTGAATAAAATCTTACTAAGGCTATGGAAGAGTCAGATTGGAATTCTTGAATAAAAATACGGGTAAAGAGTATAAATCCTTGCAAACAGAACAGCTAACATATTTTAACAAGCTATTCTAAACCCTTAAATTCACACCCAATGTTCATGAGCAGACTATCTAAGCAAACATCTGCCTTGCCCACCAAATCAAAATCTTAAATGTATTTTTGCGTTGGTTAAAAGCAATCTGAGGCAGGCGATGAAAACATTTTTGGGTGAACTAACTTATCCCTTTAATGAGGCTGCATTTTAGACTGTGGCCGTTCGAATTCATGCGGTGCCACACAGAACCGACAGGCGGATGACGTCAAGGTATCGCGGGAGCTATTCGAGAAATCAGTCAGCCGAAGAGGTCTCGTGGTGTTTTGACGCCATCCGCCTGATGGCCGCAGCCGGAAGTCGCATTTCTAGGCTGCATCACCAAGACTGTCGTATTTCAGAATATTAACAATTATAAAGTTGACTATTATTCTTAGTTAATCGTAAATTGTTGTAATATGCTCATGACTTACGAATTTAATGTTTAGTTAACTTAAATAAACCACGCTTTGATGACGTATGCAGCCAGCATATGCGACCATCGCAGGCTGCAGCTGCAGTCTTCAGTTTGAGAAGCCTTCTTGTGTCTCCAGCGGAAGTGACTGTGAATTGTTAGTTCACAAACTCCATCTCCAACAGCTCCTGAAAGCATTCAAACTACAATAAAATATTTGCATACCCGCATACAGTTTATGCATACTATTTATGGAAGTAGACCATGTCTGAAATAAAATGTTGTCACGTCGTTGCTGGCGTAATTATTTGGCGCAAATGATATTATATCACGCAATTATATTATAACGTATGACAAAACGCACATTCTCTCGGTTTCGGTTTCATTTTTCCGGAAGAATATTGAATCCACACGGCACTTAACTAGCAACATTTTGTAACTGCCTGCCGCTTTCCTCCAATGAAAAACACACGCACACCTTGTTAAATCCTGGAAACGATACATTTTCACTTTTGTTCAAAGTCGCAGAAATCAATAAAACCGAGGAAGTCGCAGAGATCATCAAGAAGGCATCTGGATTCCTGTACAAGCGCAAAATTACTGTATTATCTGTAAAGCTCAAGGTAAATTAAAAACTTTAAAAATGATGGCTAGATAATATAGCATTTTATCAAAAACTGTTTCACGTGTGCATGGGCCAACCTGCCTATGTTTAATTTGCTGTACCAATTTCGTATTTTAATGCCGTGTTATTTTTTACGTTTCATTTTAATTTCTGTATTTCAGACTACAGCTGCTTTTGTGTATAAGTTGAACTCTGTCTAACGTTACATTACATTAGAAAATATTTCTCGTACGTTTTGAACAGACATAAGTCTGCATAGAGTATCACATAGAGTATCACATTAAAGTATTTGTTGTATTGCATTAAGAAGGATTTTATTTAAATTATTTTAATACTTTTTTGTTAAACGTAAAAACAAATATTTAAAAAAGATTAAATACATTTTCATTTAGACATTTATGTATCCAAAATTTAACACCAACGTGTAGGCAGGCTACAGTCATGTATAAATCCAGCTGTTTAAAAGCACAAAAACAAGTAAGGGATACAAGTCTGTTAGTGTTTGATTGATCTATGCCATCCAGGCTTTAGATCATTCTGATGATTATATATGTGCATGGAAAAATACTGTAATAATAAATCAAAATATTAAGAACATTTAAAGTATATTCCACATTTCTCTATTTAATTTGATCTTGTATAAAATGTCCTAATGACAAAGTATAAAATTCTTTGCATAGTAGTATATAAAGAATGACATTTTACCACATCATTGCTGTCGAAATTGCTGCTATAAACAAACAAATTTATATTACATGTAAACTAAACGCATATGATGGTTTAGTTTCATCTTCCGGATAAAAATGTATGTGCCTGTTGAATCCTTACATCACTTATCTAGCGAGATTTAGCTGCCTGCTATCTGCCAGTGAAACAACGAACCAACACACACCCTGATAAATCTTGGAAACCATTTTACATGTGTCTAAAGTCACAGAGATCAAGAAGGCTTTGTATCTGGATTGCTGTAGTGCAGTCGACTGTATGATTCAAAAAAGCTCAAGGTAAATTTTTAACTTTTAGAACTTTGTCTAGATAATATATCAGCATTTTGTCAAAAGCTGTAAAACATGTGGGCTAAGCAAACTTACGTGTTCTTTAGATTTAAATTTGCTGTGACAATTTGTATGTTCATTTTTATGTTTCACATTAATTTCTCTCTTTTCAGATAGCTTAAGTGAGTCTTTATTTACATTATGACATTATTTGAATCATTTTAAAACTTGTTTGTTAAATGTGAAAACAAACTTAAATTAAATATTGAATACAATTTTCGAATATTGAATTTAGACCATCTTTATAGTCGGTATTTGACACCAACGTGTACAGTCATGTATTAGTCAGGCAGTTAAAAAGTATGTGATCAAGTAAGGGATAAGTCTGTTTGTGTCTACTCCACCCAGGCTTTAGATCATTCTGCTTACCAAATTTCATGTATTATTCATGTATATTTCTCTATTTAATTTGATCTCATATAAAATTTCCTAATGACAAAGTCTAAAGGATTGTTAAAAATATTGTGTCCCCTTCTGCTTTATGCATGCTGTATATTGACACTAATTGCCCATGTTGTTTGTTTTATGAATTGTGGTTCTGTTTTCTCCTGACAGGGCAGAAGAGAACACAGGAAAATAAGAAGTTAAAAGGTTTTTACAACAAAAGGTCGGCATAAATTATTATATTACAGCTTAGGCATTTACCAATACATATACTGTCCTAAATTAAGCTTTAAACGAAATGATATAAGATATGAGAGAAGTTATGACAGGAGTTCTCAGAGTCGCAGATTTGTATTAAATTTGCATTAAATTTGCATTTGAAAGTTGATACCAATACTGTCCAATAATGTGATAGATTGTAAAGTTTCAAAGTTGCTAGAAATGGCGTCTATGTTTGAAACTATATTGATGCTTTCATATCTTTTACTATAGACACTTGACTCTGTTTGCCAAAAACTAAACCATAGTATGGTAGACATTTTCAAGTAGAGACGAATTTGCTGCCTACCAACTGCAGTATTTTAATCGAAGCAGCAAATTCATGATAGCTGTATTGCTGATTTTACTGTTTTATTTGTAAAAGTAGACATTTCTGTACATGGAAAGTTAAAGTACTTCTGTAACCTTTGCAGCTTAAAACATGGAAACTCAAGACTCTGATGTTACAGAGGCAGTAAAAGCATCGGGAGAGTCAACACTGGAAAAAGCTAAAGCAAAAGCTTTGGCAGAATTTGACCAGATGTTAAATGTTTCACTTAACATTGCCATAACAGGAAATACAGGATCTGGCAAATCTTCTTTTGTAAATGCACTTAGAGGTCTGTGCGATGATGATGAGGGTTCAGCCCCTACTGGAGTTACAGAAACTACAATGGAGGCCACCATGTATGAGCAACCTGGAATGCCAAATGTGAAAATTTGGGATTTGCCTGGAATAGGAAGCCCAAACTTTAAAGCAAATAAATATCTTAAGGATGTCAAATTTGACACTTATGATTTCTTCATTATCCTTAGCTCAGAGAGGTTCCATCAGAACGACATCATGCTAGCTAAAGAAATAAAGAAGAAGAAGAAAAACTTCTACTTTGTTCGTTCTAAGATTGACAATGACATCTCTGCAGAGCAAAGGAAGAAAGGATTCGATGAGCAGAAGATTCTTTCCAAAATAAGGGAAGACTGTAAGAACAACCTTAAAGAAATAGGAAACCCCAACGTTTTCTTGATCTCATCTTTTGAATTGGAGAAATATGATTTTGAAAAGCTCAGAAACACACTAGAAAAAGAGCTACCGAAACATAAAAGATCTGCTCTCCTACAAGCCTGGCCAGTATGTTCGGCTGAATCTCTTGAAGAGAAGATCAAGTTTTTTAAAGGGCTGATCTGGGCTGCATCTCTTGCCTCTGCAGGAATAGCAGTGGTCCCTGTGCCTGGCCTATCAGTAGCATGTGATACAGCCATGGTGTTATCGTTCCTTGTGAGGTGCTACTACGCGTTTGGCTTGGACGATCGTTCACTCAGCAGACTTTCAGAAAAAGTGAAAGTTCCACTGATAAATTATTTGGGGAAATCAAAGATCGCTGCTGCAATCCGAGAGAAAACACTGACCAGGATACAAGTCTCTTCAACGTTAGCAGTGACGGTTACCGCTGAATATGTGCTGAGTCTTGTTCCAGGTTTGGGCAGTGTTGCAGCTGCAGGATTGTCTTTTGCTACCACAATGTATGTTTTGAGAGAGGGCTTAAATGAACTGGCAAATACTGCTCGGGAAATCAGAAAAGTAGCTGGACTGGATGCAGTTTGCGATAACTTTTACAGGTAGTTGGCCTGAACTTGTGTTTTTTTTTTGCTGTAAGCAAAAAAGTCATGGAATAAATGGTGGGGTGTTGTTTGTTTAGTTGTTTGCTGACATTTGTGTGGAAGGAAAAGGATGTCTCAGCTGGAGTTAGAGGGGGCTACCAAAAATTATTGTGGGTTACTAGATTTAGTTACACTTTTACCCTATTAGTTATTATCCTGTCTACCATATCTTTCATTATAATTTTACAACTGCTGTTTTTGTTGGTTTTCATCTGTTTATTTTCTTTGCTGAAATCTGCAACTTTTTGACAATTCCACATAAAGTATTTGTTGTAACATAATAATTTGTCACACACTTTATGAAAATAAAAATGTGATTTATTTGCTTATATTGTCTTTTTGTGATTAATGTTTGTATATGCAGCCAGTTTCCAAGAACCAATAAAAAAAATATACGTAATTTGCTTTACTAGTTCACATAATATAATTTGAACCATGCATTGATTTGTACCTTCAACAGTTTTGTCTGTCTTTTACAGTGAAAAATCAGGCATAATGGCCGAATGTTCTGCCTACATGGATTTCTCTAAAGCTTTGCAGACACTAGGAGAACAAGACCCAAATGCAGCTGCTACAAAGGCTAAAGAACAACTTGATGCTTTTGACAATGTAGTTCTGAACATTGCTGTGACTGGAGAAACAGGAACAGGCAAGTCTGCTTTCATTAATGCTTTTCGAGGTCTGGGTGATGATGAAGATATGTCTGCGCCTACTGGAATCACCAAAACCACAAATGATGTTAACATGTACACCCATCCCACGAAGCCAAATGTGAAACTCTGGGACTTGCCGGGGATTGGTGTGCCAAACCTCAAGGCAGACCAATATCTCAATGAAGTCAAATTTGAGATTTATGACTTATTTATTATCATTTCGTCCGCAAGGTTTAAGGAAAATGATGTCTTTTTGGCCAAGGAGATTAAAAAAAAGCAAAAGCACTTTTATTTTGTCCGAAGCAAGATTGACAATGACATTTACTCTGCGTCACACCGCAGAAACTTCAATAAGGATCAGGTGCTTTGCACAATCAGAGAAAACTGCTGCAAAAACTTGAAGGACGTTGGAAACCCAGAGGTGTTCTTAATATCCTCTTATGACCTGGAGAAATATGACTTCCAAAAGCTGGTAGATACCATAGAGTCAGAGCTTTCAGAACATAAGAGATTTGCTCTTGTTCAGTGTGTGCCAGTTTGTTCACTCGCTATGCTAGAGAAGAAGAAAAAAATGATGGAGAATATTGCTATTCTTGCAGCTTTGGCCTCAGGCCTTGGTGGGTATTTGTCTATGCCTTTACTGTCTGTGGTTGTTGACAAGGCAGTTCTTGTGGCCTTTTTTATGAGTTGCCGTTATGCATTCGGAATGAATGACCAATCACTTGAGAAGCTTTCAGAAAAAGTGAACAAACCTGTCTCACTGTTGAAATCTCCAATAAAGTCTCCTTTTGGGTTGGCACTAGTAGACCGATTGAGTGTTATGCCTCATGTCACTATGTCAAAACCAGTTACAAGCTTAAATGACTTGCTTGATGAGAAATTTATTGTGAAAAGGAGTCAAAATGCTGCTATGGCATTTACCAATACATATACTGGCCTAAATAAAGCTCTAAATGAAATGATGGAAGATATGACAGAAGTTCTCAAAGTGGCAGGTTTGGATTAATGAAAGCAAACTGGTACGACAAAGGGATGCGAAGTTATCCCCTTTGTCCAGGTTTAAGAAATAGACAGTGAAAGTTACTGAAAATACTGTCCAATAATGTAATTTTTATTGTATTTGTATTTGTTTATGGTGTATGATATCAACAAATTTATTTGGATTGTCAGTGTGATTGCTATGTAACATTAGTAGTGCCACTACTTTTTACAAGAAATGTAACGCTGAATGGAGTTTGGGTTGAAATTACTTTTGTATGGGTATGTGAATAATTATTAAAACATATTAGAGGAAAAAACAATATATTTTTATTAATATTGAGTTTCAGAACAGAATAGAGAATATTTTTGGAAAATGGCTTAACAAATAATTGTAAACTTTAACATATTGTGCATTATTTATTAAATGATTGTGCAACACACTCCAGCACTTTGTTGACTAGTTTTTAAAATGCTTTATTTCCCATTTACAATATACAAAGTAGCAGAGGTTCTGTAAAAGGTCATTTACAAAGGCATGAAGGTGTGTCAGCAGTGTAGTCACATTCTTATCACTGATTCATGATATGGAGAATTTAATTGTATTGTTGACTATGACAGCATGACGCATATGTTAGTCACCAACTGCTAACTTGCACGTTCACATATGCAGTCCCACACTATTGGTATTAACATAATAAATCAGATTTTTCTGTTAGCAAAATTTCATATTCACAGGTTTCATCTCCTTTAAAATAGAAATGGAGCTTTATATTAATTTTTTAAAATTATTTTCTTTAAAGGAAAATGCTCTGAAAACTTTAAAGATCTGTACTTTATTTAATATTTTATTGCAAATTCCATTCTAGCATATTTTTTATCTTTGTTATAATATTGTCACGTTTTTGATTGATGATTGTTGTCAATTCAATAAAAAATGCAGTCCCACAAAATTACTTCTGTTTAATTTCTGGTGCTTTAAAATAACAGTAGACAACATTTTAAGAAAGAATGTGGAAAATATTTGTAGTCCAACCAGAAAAAAAAGTGTACAAATTTATTACACACATTATTCACCGTTTGCTTATCCATAGACCCTTTTACTGTTTGTACACAATAATGAAGTGGCAACGTATGCGCGCACATTTTGGCAACAGAAGTATGGCAACAATCAGCAGTGAAGCAACACAGACAAGAAAAAGTTATTTTAGAAAGTTAATTTTATCAACTTTTTTAAGACAGCTACCAGATCTGTGTACTATAGTCGAGTGGATAGAAGACATTAGCAGATGGCCAAATATAAAGAGGCCAGATACATATAAACGTATATTATTTTATTGCCACCAAAAGCAACAACCAGACATTTTGATGCTGGAAACCATTTTGATAAACTTTCTGAGTTTCTAACATGTTAGAACCAATGGGGAACAACACCACTTCTGTTGCCACAATTTGCGTGCAGGCTATTTAATCACGTGGGCTGTAAAAGCTCTATAAGCATAGCTTTTGCAATGATTAAGCAAGGTAAGGAAAACTAACAAGAAATATTACTGTCTAGTTGGATGCTTAAATATGGAAAATGCAATCAGTGACATTATACAGTATAATTAACTATCTATCTTTTTTTGTTTAAAAATAGTACAATGTAAATATGAGATATGAGATAATGTACTGATCAGTGCTTCAAAACTACTGTAACTCTGTCATAAACACTGTCCTCTACCTTTACCCTATTTCACTTTATGATATCCTTATCACTAATATAGTTGTTATTTCCATTTTACATAATTGCTTCATTGTGGAGCAACTCTGTCAATGTTGAACTTGTTTAGCCATCTAAGGGAAAGGGTTTGTGCCTGCACAGACCAAAAGCTTTTGACCCCCACACACTTTTACCTCGGATTTAAGGAAAGGTCATGTGGAAAATAAGGATCAGGAAATTTCATCTTGTAGTAATAAATACAACGGTGGCAAAGAGTGATCAATTATATAAAGTGCTATAAGAATTATGGTTCAAGTCAGTTTGTGTGGCAATCCTCTTCAGTCTAAAAAGAAATTGAATCCGCTATTTCTTATTTTCATTGTCTCAGTACTTTTGCTACATAATGTGCAAAAGCGATATTCCTGGTCGTGTTGAGTTCCATGGTCAGTGCACTCTCCAAAACAGCAAAGTCCAATGTACTTTTGTCTAGGCTGTTGATGAGAAAAATTTGCAGTTCAGGTAGTCTTGCCCTCTGAAGTTCTGTGATATTTTGTGCCCGGAGCCCATCAAGTATTTCGGTGTCATCACAGCCAAAATCACCTTGAGCCTGTAGATAACAATCTACTTTGGTCTGGACCAAGAAGAAATTCCTCTTTAATTCACTGATAGCATTGGCTAGTTGTATATGCCGTGGGCCCTGCAAGTCAGATACGATGATGATGCAAAAGTCATAACCACGCAGAACTTGTTTCATCTCATACATCGAGTAATCCATGATTGCTTCTATGCCAGACATGCCCCAGAAGCGGACCCCAGGGTATCCAGAACTCATGGCTGCACCATACACCTCCTTCTTCATCCCAGTTAAGGCATTTACCAGAGATGATGCTCCAGACCCTGTCTCACCCAAAACTGCCACATCAGTTCGAAAGTGATTCAGGGCCTCCAGTATAGCTTTGACTTTCACAGCTCCAAAACCTGTATCTTTGTGCATATTGTGTAACTTTGTGATGTCCTCAGCTGGTATTTTTTCAGTCTTTCGGGCATCCTGTGTAGCATACCTGAAGAAGTAAAAAAATTGAGTCATAATTAGATTTTAGATTGAAGATAAACGTGCATTAATACACCATTATATACTTACCTTGCTGTAAACCATCCTCCATGAAGAATCTTTTCTAGAAAATTCGAAAATAGCTCTGCCCTGACCTGAGGAAGCTCATTCCTAAAAGTATCTAGGAGCTTCGGCATCTCATAATTAAGCGGTTCGTGGGCTGAAATTAGGAACACGGGGTTGTCCACATTCTTCTCTTTCATATATTTTTCACCATCTTCTTTCATTTGATTCAAGGCACTTTCTTCAGAGAAGCCACGTTTCCTTCTCTGGGACCGCATTTCATTATCAATTTTTGATCTGATTGCATAAAATGGCTTCTTTTGTTCGATAATTGCATCAATCAAGATCATGTTGTTTTCTCTGACTCGCTCAGACATCACCACCATAAAGATATCATATAAGTGAAGGTTCATTGTCTTTGTGTAACTCTTTGATGTAAATGTAGGAGTGCCCATGCCTGGAAGATCCCACATTCTGACCTGTGGTAAATTGGGAAGCAGATACAGAGTTGCTTGCATTGTGGTTTCTACAACTCCAGTTGGAGCTGCGCTATCATCATCAGGACGCACTCCTTGAAATGCATTGATGAGCGACGATTTTCCTGCTCCAGACTCTCCGGTCACAGCGATATCTATCTTATAGCGGTCATACACTTCCAAAAGATTGATAAGTTTTTCGGGAATTTCTCCAGGGCTTTCAGAGGCAAAAGTATCCTTGATTTTGTCAATAAGATCTTCTGGAAGTTTTTCTGTCGAGTAAGGGCTAAAGGAAACACACAGATATTCTGTCAATGTTACATGTTGTAACATTTTAAATTAAAAACATTATTTGTTTTAATCACTGTGATTCGTTTTATCTGCTTGTTGTTTAAAGCTTAAAGTAAAAAAAATAATGTGGTAAATACAGTAAATGTATCAATGTTGTTGTTGTTATTAGTCCAATTCATGACGTCACCATGGTGTAGCGATCATAAGAGGGCGAACAGATCAAAATCAAACAAATTTGATGGAAAATATCGATGTTTAAAGTCTTAATTTCATGTAAGTGTGCATCATTTTATTTATTTTTAAAAATATTTTATTGATCATATGTTTTGATAAAATCGTTTTGTAGATATAAAGTGCACCTATGTGCAAATTCTGCCAGAGACGATCGCTAGAAAGCGGATACTGTCATTTGTGACATTTACAGGCTGTGTGCTCATAAGCGCTTCTGAATTCAGAAACTTAAGCGGTGTGTCGATAACACTTACAAATGTGTGCTATACGTTAAAAATAACATTTTACTCACCCATCCATTGTGATACCTCTAATCTGTTTCTAGTTTCAAATCCACGAAAGTGAAAGAAAGCGAGTGCCAACCAAACATTATTGACGCATGCGCAGAAGGGGAGGAGGGGCGAAGAGTTATATAATCTACTAATATAATAAATGTGAACATTTGTTGAGCAAATAAATTATTTATTGGTTTTGTATTATAGACTCGCATTATTAAAAAGTGCATCAATAATACTTGGGTATTTTATATTTTCTTATGTGATAAGTTTATAAGGTGATTATTTTTGTTTCAAAGATGAGTAGTTTGCTGATGTTTCAAAAGACACAAATTCCCAAGTGTACAATTCTACCACCCAAGAAAAAGGAGATACAATTTATTAAAATGCATGTACAAATTTCTTAGGCACATTATGCTTGTACTACGTACAGAAAAGGCAAAAAATCTGGCCTTTTATCTTTAACGTGTCAGTAGTAAAACCATATAGATTTACAAACATTTTTACCATTAACCAAGTTTGGCAATGATTTTGGAACACAGACTTTAGCACATCAGGACTAAAGTAGGCTATTCTCAACAGGGCATGAAGTTGTATGACTTGAAATTCAGGTTTAAACCTAGCAACAGTATGTGTGTGGTGGTATTTAGAGCACAGAATCACATTCTTTTTAGAATCACATTCTTTGCACAAATGCACGGTGGCCCATGTATCTAAACTGTTTCATGAAGTGTTTTGAAGTAAGAAACAGTGTTCGAGGCAATCTTGTTTACTTCTTAAAAAGTGCTTGAATCTTAATAAACTTTGAATATACTAGACTTGTAATCATGATATATTCTTATACAATGATGTGATTTCCCACAATTAAGCAAAATAATAGGTAATTTTTAATAAAAGCAAAACTGACCAAAAATAGTAATTGGATGTAGAATACGCTACAGATGAGCAGGCTTGTTTAAACTTAACACTGCATATGTTGCTATTCTCTGGCATCAATTTTATCTTGAACTGTCCAAGCTATTTTTATAATCCTAAATAAGAAAAGTAACACTCCACAAATCATCATTTTAATGACCTGTCTTAAAAACTATAGAAAAATACTTTTCATTGTGCAGTCTTTTAAACAAACAAACAAAAAACCAACGTGATTTGCTCTATAGATTTAGTAGATATGAGGTAGAACTTAAAATGTGTTAAAAAAATTTAAATGTACTATTCCAACAAAATCTTGTTTACAATATATTTTATATAAAGTTTCTGATATACACAATCCCCTTTTTTGCCATTATATTTTACACTCCTTTCTGATGTCAGGAAAAATCTCTTTCTGGCTGTGTTGCTGAAATAGATAATGAATCCACCCCACTATTATCCTCTTCTTGTTTCTCCTTTCTTTTCGGTTTCATCCTCTTTATAACATTTTCTGAAGGACCTTCCCAGGACACCCTATCTGAGAGAAAAAAAAGAATGATTTTTGGAATAAGGCTTCTTCAGTATAGAATACATACAGTAGCTTTGTCTTCGTGTAATGCAAACGCTTGCCGCTAGATGGCAGTACAACAAAGTCTAACACTAACGTGTTTAGCGTTTTGTGCAACTGTCTCAGGATAGAAAAATGTCAACATAATGTAACTGGAATATTAATTCAGTCATAAATCGCATATGGATTGCCACTCCACAGTTTAGGACGACAGTTTTGATACTTACTGTGTGTTATCGACGGTAAAGACGAAGGAAAGATTTGTTCAGACAACTCCTCACTTCTGAAGGTAAGGTGGAAAAAATAAGCATGCTTAAGTTAACGTTAGTCATTTATTGTCAAACATTTAAGTTACGTTAACTAAATGCGAGTAAAAAGCAGGGTGAGCTGCCACTGTACTGGTAAAAGCTTACCACATCATAATTTACCTGTCTGTGGAGGAGGTAGATTGATTTGGCGCGTTTTCTGTCCTGAAACCATGTGTGATTTTCTGGGAAGCAAACAAAACGATGTTATCAGAACACAGCTAGACACTGCAGACAAGCAAAATCAAAGTGTTTTTAATCTGTAAACGGTTAGCCATTGACAAGGCCGCCTTAATGCACGGGCTTACCTGGGCTGAAGCCCAGGGGCCTCCCAAGTTCAGGGGCCTCCCATATTCACGTTCATGATGAGCTGAAAATGTCATATTGTTTTGTAACTTGTTAGGTTTTCTGTCAATCACTCTAAATGCACGTTCCATGGCTGCTGATTGGTCCGTAGTAACTTACCGTGAAATAAAATATCAGACGTAACGGATTTTCCGCGTAGCCTAATGCAATTAAGTGCGCGTTGTCAACTTGGCATTCCTGCATGTTAGACTGAGTGTGACAGAGAAACGGGAAATAATCCATCAACTAATGAAAGAGTAATTTCGGAAATTTCATAATAAGCACTAGTGAGGTGCAGGTCTCTCTCTCTCTTTCGCGCGCGCGCTCGCTCTCTCTGTGCTCGTGGAGCTGAGTTTCTGGCATGCAGAAGTCTCTCTAAACGTGCGCAAGAAACTGTGCCGCCAAATAAAGAATGGAGTTCCCGCACATAATGCTGTTAGTTGTTATAAAGTTTAAGTTTACTCGCGTTTATATCAGTGACGCGTGCGCACCTGTAGCGATGTAGTTTGACGCGGCATTAGCTCACAGTACACACATCTGTTGGTTTAGAAAGACGAGAAAGAGACGCAACGGTAAAGGTGCAAGTCTAAGAAAGAAAAGAGCGACAAGACCATCTCAAATGATCATCCCCTGATCGCACCATTCATATTTATAATCTCCTTATCTAAAGATCTTATATACAGGTATGTTCCCTGTCTGTTTTGTGCATATTCATACGTGTTCGTTTTACATGCATATGCATAAATACTAAATACAATGCATACTATTTCTTCAATAGCCTAAATAAATAACAAACAAGATTCTGTCTATAAACACTTATCTTTTGTTATCATTAATGCATTTAACAAGATTCTGTCTATAAAGACTTCTCTTTTGTTAACATTAATGCATTTTCACTTTAAAACTAACTTTACTTCTTATATTGTTAAAACTGTGGTTAGCATTTAGTTAGTGAGTGGGAGTTTTCTGCAATTTTGTATATTCCAAAAACTATATAAACATAGAGCTTATAAACATTCTCTCACACATTTTGGTTTTATTTTCACCACAAGTTGCTGCATGTGGTTGTTAAATAAAGTGTCTTGTGTTTATGCTTAAGTGGGCTCAGTGATATGTTAATAATGATATTATGGTGTTTTCTGGGTCAAAGAGGGAAAACTCACTGTTGTATGTCTTGAAAGAAACTAATGCATTTTGTGATGTAGATTACCTAGATATTACACTTTTTTTATTAAATGAGACTATAAATTGAGGGTATGGGGGGCCTCTAAAACCTCTCAGCCCCAGGGCCTCACATTAGGTTAAGGCGGCCCTGGCCATTGAGGACCATGTTCTAAACAAAAGGGCTGGATTATTCTAAACCCCAGGTAACAGAATCCTGGGTTAATCTGTTTAATGTTTCACACTGTTCATACTTAACCGGGGGTTAAGAGATAACCCTGGGTATTCATAGCTGAAGTTTCGCAGGTTAACACTTTAATTGCATATTTGCGGTGTCAACATTAATGATTGTATAAAAGCCCTTACGACTATTAACCATGTTTTTTGTGGTAAAAGTAAAGTAACCATGCTTTTTTGGTGTATTGATTACTATGAGCAAAACCATGGTTTTACTACACTAACCATGGTTTAACTATGGTTTTTGAAAACCATGGTTGTCAAAACCATGGTTATTTTGTGGTCACCATGGTTTTATTACATTAACCATGTTTTTTTAACTGTAGTAAAACCATGGTTAATTTTTGTAACGGAGTGATGTCAAACTAAGTGAATTAAAATAGAGTGCTACCTTTTTTAATAACAGCTTGTATGGCGCTTCTGCATCACAGACAAAACAGGTCGTGATGTAAAGCTCTCTTGGCTTTTTTAAGCACCACAATGCAGGGTTAACACCGCAACCCTGCTTTAACCCTGGGTTAATTTCAGGGATAACCCTGCTTATAAATTACAAGTGTGAAACACTCCTTAACCTAGGGTTAAATGCGGGGTTTAGTTTGTATTGCAATTATTATGTAGCCACACCCACCGAACTGGACAGAGCCATGGTCACAGCGCCTGGCTCTAAGGATTTGGAGCGTGGTTTGGGAGAATTACAGGATGAAAGGATGTTGTGTTTTGGAGGAAGGGGAGGAGGTGAAAGGCTGGAGCTGGGAACCTGGTACTCGTCCTGTGACATCTGTAAAAGTGAGGGAGAAAAAGTGAGATTGCATTTAAACACAGCATGTTAGTCTTTGGTCATGATGATGTCATATTTTATTTGAAAAAGGGTTCAGTAGGGTTCAGAATAGTATGGTCTGTTCAATCAATTGTACTGTTTGTGACTATTTAATAGGGCTGGGTATCGATTCAGATGTTCCAGATCGATTCGATTTCAATTCACAAGCTATCAAATCGATTCTCCTTTCGATTCCCGGATCGATTTTTATGCTCGATTCGACTCAATGAATATAGATTTAATAAAAATAATATATTTATAAAAAACAGTTTACAAGTGGGTAATGTATATTAAAACCTGTATATTAAATTCTTTTATTTTAGGTACACTTGGGTACATTAAAACAGAACCCATCTCTTATTTTCAAATGCATACAATTATGTTGAATACAATACAATTTTGATGCAAGATGAAAAATATATGCTGAAAAATGTCAGAACAGTCGCATTCCTTGATCAAACAGGATCAGGTTATTTCATATTTAAAAAATCGATTGGTGACGTTTTAGAATCGATTTTGAATCAACCACGTAAAAAAAGATTAATCAAAAAATAGATTTTTTTTGCCCAGCACTACTATTAAACCAGTTCTGCTCTTATTGGCGTTCAGTCTGACCAGGGATTCAAGCACTCTGAAGCTACACAAACCAAGCTGATTCTCGACCATTGGGCAGGTTTCAAGGATGGTCTTACTCAGTTTTTCGCACCGTTCCACACGTCCTCTCAATAAATGTTGTGTCTAAAACGGCCGTCTTCACACTATATAGTATGTGAAAAGCAGTAGGCGAGTAGTATGTCCAAATTCATATTTGAAAAACACTCGCCTAAAGTACCCGGCTGACCTACACACTTTAAACGGATGTGTTAAAAACACCCATCTCTGTGTTATAATGAAAACAACACATTTTGTGTTACTTTTAACACAACTTAATTAGCACAAAATGACACATAATGTTAAAAAAAAATTAAAACCACACATAATGTGTTAAGCTTAGCACAAAAAGATGTGTAAAAAATTAACACATCCTTTTTAAGAGTGTTCTACTTCCAGCAAGATATTAAAGTGTGCATTTTTTGTCAGATCCGTTGTCATAAAAAATTGGCAATAAAAGGTTAATAAAGATAAAAGTTAACGGCTCACTTGTTAAGACAATGTATGCCACGTGATGTATCAACATGGCAGATGTAATATTTCAGAATTTCATTCTCACTGCAATTAAATATTCATACTATATAGAGGGTAGTGGTCGATGATTAGGTACTTTACCTAATTCAGTACGTACTTTCACAGTATGCCGTTTCGGATGCAGGGTAACCATACATTCACACGGGGCGAAAGCGGTAATGCTTCTCATTTACTTTTAATGGATGATGTCATGCGTTGCCGAACTGAATTGTGTATCTGTCAACATCGCGTCACTGCCGTTGAAAATGTCTCTACTTTTCAAGCACCAACACGTGTGTCAGCCAATCAGATTGCCTTATGCAAATAACGGCCAGTAACGTTTATGCAAGACCGCAGCATGTGTTGCGGCCACTGCGATTTGCTGTTGACCAACCTATAGGCAAGCCTTCTGTCAAGCGTTAATGCTTTCGCCCCGTGTGAATTTACCGTAAGTCTCCGGTACCTTTTGTTGTCTGATTCAGCAGCGTGCTCGCCTGGGAGTTGGGTCATTCTGATTGGCTTTTTGGCAGAGCCAACCAGTGCACAAAAAGAGAAACTTAAGTGACGAAGCAAGCATCTCTTATTCCAAAACGTGAATATTTAAAAAAAGATATGGCTCATAAGACATTAAAGATATATCACAAGTCCATCTATGGTGGTGGGTGAGATTTGCATGAAACTGGTAAGCGAGCAGTGCCCTGTTTGGGCGATTTCCAAACAGAAGTGAGCATCCCTATGCCCTACTTTCTTCAAGGGGCAGAGCCCTTAAAGTCAGCTCTTTGAAGGGTGTAGGGGATTTATGGTCTCATGTATGCGCATGGATCTCTCTTGGTGAAGTGACTGATAGACCAATGTTATTTTGACAACACTGCATGTGCACATGGAATCCAGGATTCAGTTGTAGGAGATAAAATGCTGTAGTAGTTGGATACAGCATATTAATAAACATAGCATGCTACTAAATACTTTTCTATAATCTACTACCTTTTAACCTCAGATCATATTTCTATCGCTGACTATTATTAGGTATTATATTAAAATAAAGACAGATGGAATAACTCTACTTAGTTTTGTATGTTAAATTGAATCCCCCTGACATATTTTCTTCAAAATGCAGATTCTTACAGGTTACTTTGACTCGACCCTTTTGAACTGGACTGCACAGGTTGGTAAGGTCAGGGTTCACATCAAAAGATCAGGTTATCACAAACGGAACTTATTCCTTAAAGTGATCCTGGTAACATACTTCTGGAAGGGCCCTTCTTAAAGCGATTCAGGTGTTCACTTTCATTTGGACACCCCTACAAGTAGTGTTCCCTTTGTGAAGGGCACTTCAAGGGTGCATAAATGCTCTTTGGAAAATGGCATTTATGTTTATTATTCCAGCAGTCACTAGCCTTTCCGGACTCACTTTTTTAAAAATTATTACCAACTACTGTTACCTGCTGGTATACGGAAAGTTATCATCACACGCAGGCGCAAGACGGACATGCTACTTGACCGCCATCCGTTTGGTGTGTCAGGGCATCTTGGACCTAGATGCAGCCAGCACACAGGCAATGTGAGCCAATCTTACAGTCTGTGCTACTTTATTGGCATTGGTCAGTGAACTGACTTTGTGTAGTAAATTCTGCTCCATGGTGATGTCGATAATACTTATCAAGAAACCGGCTTTACGGACAAACTTACTAGCATAAGTTGTGTGTGTGGTTTGATATTTTCAATGAATTTCACATGTTTTTAAATGTGACTTAGAGTTTTTGGGGCCACTCTCTTAGATATAAACATACATAAACAAACAAAGTGTCACTTAGAGCTTCAGAGTTTGTATACATTTATAAAACCAAAGTTTGATGAAGTTTTAAAAAGTTAGCAGTATTCACCTTTTTCATAGCAGCCAGTTTTTTCATCACTAGCCCTACGTCCTCATGATCATCATCTTCTTCCTCTTCCTCACTTTGCTCCGCCTTCCCGTCTGTCGTTGGTGTGTAGGGCTCAATAAATATAGACTTTGTGCCTCTGATGTCACAGCGGCAGTAAGGGCATGTGTGTCCATCAGACTTCTGTTAGTAAGAGTGAGTGACACAAATTTTAACATGCCTGTAATTATGCAACAAGGTATGACGGGCTGTGCTACTCTGAATATAGTCATATATGGTGCATGTATAATCATTATTTTAAACACCATAAAATCATTCAACACTTTTCTTAGAGAAATGTTTCCTGTAAACTTTAGCACAATTTTGGTAAGCAACAAAACCGTGGGTGTGTTGCAATAATATTAATAGCAGCCCAGTGATGAGATCGCCATGTTAACCAATAAGCATCAAGGACCAGAACTATGCATTTTTATACATTCACAGAATAGCAATGCAAATAGAAACTGTAAACTGTAATACTTTATAATATTAAATAATAATAATTCACTACATTTATATAGCGCTTTTCTGCAGCAATTTACGTATAAATGGGGGAATCTTCTCAACCACCACCTTTATTACCAGTGTGTATTTGTACACCACTTATCACACCATGAAACTTATCTTCGTTCATGCGTTAGACAAGACACTCGTTTACCACTTCAGCTGCAGAAATGGATCATGTTCTCATTCTGTACCTATTATCATAAAATGCAATCAACTGTAACTTTAAACTTGAGTGAAGTGGAAAAAATAGTCACACACATTTGATCAAGCACAGGAAGCCTGAGCCATAATGTGAGGTCATGCAGCTTTGAACTGTGACAAACACTTCATTTCACACAATGCTGGGTCACGGCTAAATGACAAGGGAAAGTTTGATTACCATATTATGTTCAAGTTTTGTTGCTTTTACATTTAGATTCTAAGAAGTTTCAAATATTATTTTCACACCAGGCAAAACATAATCGTGTAATATGTACAATATGTTTTCCGGCGGGTTTTTGGGTGTAACCTCATCATCATTTCACCATAAAACACCAACGTGACCAAACTGATAGATACGCTGGTTTGAGCATAATATGAAATTAAGGCCTGGGTGATATATCAATTATTATATATTTTTTAAGATATTTATAAAATTACAGAATATTGCGAATAATGACTATTAATTGAAAATTTGGTTTCATGTTGTGCCAAAGACTGCACCAAAAGACCGCTTCACTCCCTGTTTATGTCTCAAGAGCAAAACATAACTTAAACATAAAATATGCGACACACACGTGTGGAAAAAAAGACATTATGATTTGGTCTGTTGAAGTAGATTTAAACTTCAAAAAGGATGCACAATCTGTAATATGGGGATATTCATTTTCAGGAAACAGATTTTGAGCAAAAAAAAAAAAACATAATTTGCAAGATGCACAAGTAGACAGAGGGTGGTAATACAGCTTTTAGCACTTCAAGCAGCTGTTGCATGCGCTAATTTTATAGGAAGTAGAGTTTTCTGTGTTTGTACACTAAACATGTTTTATCTATTCCAAACCAGGTTTTGAAAATGGTGGCAAAATAGCATCAACTTTTAAAATTATATTAGAGCAAAATGAAAAATAATGACATATACTGGAAAGATAATGAAATGTAAAATTTTAGGTACACTCTCAGAAAAAAAGCTACAAAAGTTTTCACTGGGGCGGCACCTTTTAAAAAGGTCCTAATACCATTTTGGTACAGATATGTACCGTTGAGGTCCAGTATGTACCTGCAAGGCACCAATGTGAGGTACCAATGTGCACCTTTTAGATACAAAATTGTACTTTTTAAAAAAGGTACCGCCGTAGTGACAACTTTTGTACCTTCTTGGAACTTATGGGTGTATATTGCCCAGTCCTGATGACTAATAATAAGAATGTACTATACCAGCCATCCAGTCAGGCAAGGCTGGCAAAGCAGATGTCCACATGGTTGAATGCATATGTCTTTGTCTCGTTCTGTACAGATTTTGCACAGCTGAAAGGTGCTGCCAATCTCACAGTATAACTCATACTGTTCCTGCAGAGAGAACAAATAAATGAATGAGGGTGAGAAGAAAATCTAAATGCCTTTTGGCATAAAAATTATCTATGAATAATTATCACAACCTCCATAAAGTTAAAAGCTTTTCCAGGGTAGTCAGGTCATCATAAAGCATTTTGTTTTCTCATAGCAATCAGAAACCTAAATGTTCTTGTTTGTGATGATAAATACTAACCTCTGTAACTTTAACTCGACCCTTTTGAGCTGGACTGCACAGGCTGGTAAGGTCAGGGTTCACATCACGCCCATCAGGGTATAAGTAGCTAAAAATAGTATTTTTACACTTTTGTGACAGATTTCATTTTATATTTCTTTTCAAAATAATATTAGATTGTGAACGCACCAGCCTTCCCTAAAACCTTTTATAAGTGCCTGGAACAGAGGTGTGTTCTGAGGAATGGTTTGAACGATGTTGCCATCATAGGTCACGTGACCAATTGCCCACTGACCCATTTGTGTGCAACTGAGACGAAAAATGTAGCTGTGGAAACACAAAAAACCAATAAGACAGGGGTTCTCAAACGTTTTCAATTCAAGGCCCCCTATTGTCCACTACAAAATTTGAAGGCCCTCCCACTCCTGATTTCTACCCAATACAATATACACAGAGAAATATCTTGATTTTTAGTTGCTTTAGGTTAGTTGTCTTATACTGATTAATTTTAGATCATCTTGAGGCCCCCTTGGAACTTTATTGTAAAAACTGTAAATATGGCGCTTTTCCATTACCCCAGGTTTTGGTTTGGGTCAGCTTTCTTTTGGGGGCTTTTCCAGTGGGTGCAGTATGTAGTACCTAACACTTTTTTTAGTACCACCTCGTTTGGGGTTCCAAGCGACCCGAGCTGATACCAAAACGTGACACGAAAACACTGTAGATCACTGATTGGTCTGAGAAAATCGTCACTTCCAGCGTCATCGCTATAATGTAAGATTAGCTTCATGCTAGCTTGCGCTGTCTCGAGCAAACATGTTGTGATATGTGCTCTGCTATAAGTTCCCAAACTCCCTTTTAGCGATGAAAAACATCCACAGGTTGAGAATCAGGAACACCATAACAGTTTTTTTCCAGAATTGCACTTTGTGGCGGCACATTCGCGATGCACACGTCCGCATATATGCTTAAATGCAACTTAAATGAGGCTCAGCGGAGCGTGTTGACTGGCGTCACCGGTATTTGTACTAAAACTGTCATGTTAGACAGAGGTAGTGATAAACGTAATGTGCAAACCTCTCTTTGTGGTGATCAATTTTAATTTTGTGGCAGACTGAGAAATAACGTTAAATGAATGTATGGGGATATTCCAACCACGCTCTCACTTGTATGATGTTATAGCAGTAGGCAGCGCAAATGTAACGACATCTTATAATCCCGCCCACCCTAAAGTGTTACTAAACTCGATGGAAAAGCTAACCAAGCTAAAGTGAGGTGAGCTGACCCGACCTGACCCAAACCAAAGCGTGAGGTACTATGCAATGGAAAAGCGCTATTATGGTAAAAATAATCTTAATTTACATAATAGCGATGACGCTGGTAGTGTCGATTCTCTAAGACCAGTCAGTGATCTACAGTGTTTTCACGTAATGTTTTGGTATCAGCTCGGGTCCCTTGGAATCCCCAACCGAGCTGGTACTTAAAAAAAGTATCGGGTACTATGTACTGCACCCAGTGGAAAAGCCCCCAATAGTAAGCTGACCCAAACCAAACCATGGGGTACTACGCAATGGAAAAGCCCCTTTATTTATTCTCAATCCCAATATTTTGCTAAATCCACATTCATAGTTTCTTTCCTTTGGCACAATCGTCCCTTGCTGGGTGTCTTACCTGCCAGGACGATGTCTGTAGTGCTCTAGTCGAGCCCTGACCTGATCATAGGTGAGAAATGCCATGTATCCAGGGTGAGTTACCGCCAGCTGATTCCAGTTCTTTAGCAAAGTTGGCCAGGGCTAAATGAAGGATATAGACACTGGAGATTAACTTACTTTATGTGAAGTGATCACAACACAACAGAGAACATAGAAGTGACAGTAATGAGATGTTCGTTTATAGGTAATCACTATGTATCACATAATTTCTACCTGAAAAAGCCTGGTGAAAATATCAAACTCAAAGATGGATACGTGATCGTTACAAGTGAGATCAAGTGTGGACTTCAAAGCCATAGCTTCCATCCCCTCTTCAAAGTAGTGAACCTTCTTTAGCTCCAGTTTAAAAATGTTCCACTGCACTATACATCTAAGAAATCGAGAGAGACGATTAAACAAAAGATTAAAGTTCAGTTTTTCAATGCACATTTTGTAAAGATTTCCATAATACAGTAATTTCTGACATACTTATGTCCAAAGGCGTTCATCCAGAAGTCTTTGGCCTCTGTCTTTGTAAGTCTAAAGTTATCACCCTGAAAACGCCCCCCAGGAAACAATGATCTCAGCTCAGTCAACATGTGGCTGAAGAGGAGTGACAGCTTAGTAAGATTTCTCCTGAAATAGAAAGTACATTAGTGTGAGGTGTCTGTAGAAAATGTAACCTAAAAAATTTTTTTTTATAATTTGCAGCACAAATAATAAACGGGTGAATATTTCATAGTTAAACACAACTGTCTTTGTGGATATAATGAAAATGTATAATTTGGGCCACAGTTAGTGCACATGAGATTTGTGATGCTTATTTGTTAAATTGTGCATTTTATGCACGATTATTTAAAGATCTGTGATACGTACGTATTGTTACATGCACAAACAGTAACACAAGGATTGACATCAGCACAATGCGTGATAACTACTATGGGCAGGAAGTAGCACTTTGTAGCATCCTGTCCTGGGTCTTTGTGGCGTAGTTGACAAAATTTTCCATTATTTGACCGAAGGGGTTGCCGTGGTAACAAAAAGCATCCTCAACACAAAGGTACAAACCTGTTGTCTACTGTAATGCTCTTTGTGCTAACAAAGACGTATGCAAATTTTCTTCATTAAACTAACTTTTATATATAATGATGACTTGCATAGCAATCCAAACTCTATGACGACAAATGTAATTACGCTGTTAATTAGACTCTGTCCATTAAGAGTTTAGACAAGATATGCAATGTTTAGCGTAAAGTATATGCATAACGTTTCTGAGTTATTTTTGGGTAGTTTTTTGCAGCAGTTTTACACTTTATACTTTTCTTCTACTTTTGTGTCTCAGTGAAGGCCTCTAGTAACTTCGCCACAAAGACTTCATTTTGTCTTTTACTTTTATCTGTGCAGCCGATGGAAAGTACACTGCTGCTGTGGTGGCCTGAAGTTTCCTTTAGTCACGTTTTTAATTTTCCAACCCACAATTACACTGTCCATTGACCTGAATTGAGCTAAATTTACCCACATGTACTGTATTAGGCAGGTTTGTGTGATTTATTTATTTCTCTTTAATAATCTGCATATCCTGATTTGTGTTTATTTCTTTATTAAAGAAATCCACTATTTTAAAAAATGACATCTTTGAGGAATTTGGTGTGAATTACTAGCTTTATGATCGGAATTACAATATTTAAAATAAAGGTGCTTTACAATGCCATAGAAGAACCATTTCTGGCTAAATGGTACCATAAAGTACCTTTCTGGTTCTTTGTTTGAAAAAAGTTCTTTAAACAACCATTTATACCCTACTTTTTTTCAATATAATGCCTAAATGTTCTTTGTGGAACCCAAAATGGTTCATCTATGACATCGCTGTGAAGAACGTGTAGAACGAGTGTAGTCAAATTTTTTAAGTGCACACATACTGCTTCCTGTTATCTGTTCCCAAACTAAATATCCAATTGTAAAGTGGTAATTTGTTGTGGCAGTTTTGCTTGGTTTATTAAAAAGCATTAGATATTAAGATATTGGATCAGAATTTGAAAACGAGTGGCCTTGCATGCAAAACAAAGAATATGCTACTACTTGCCTATCATCTAATTCAGTGGTTCTCAAACTTTTTCGGCGTGCAGCCCCCCTGTGTACACTGCATCCCTTCGTGCCCCCCCAAAGAAAATGTATGACATAAAAAATTCTATCACTTTAAATTTGACTTAAACAAAACCTTAATAAATTATACAATATAGTGTTGGTTAGTAGCCTTATTTTTCTGAGGTTAAATAATTACACCGAATTTATAATAAATTAAATTTTTTTCTAAAATTTCTTTAAACTTGTGCCCCGCGGCACCATCTCAGGGCCCTTAAGAACCACTGTTCTAATTTACAAAAGATTAAGTATTGTTTTTATCTTTGATCATGTCTCATCTAGGGCAGTGTTCACACCGATCTTTTAGGAAGTAAAGAGAACACCATTTAAAGCACAAGTTGCTCTATTAACTAAAGGAATAAATGACCAAACATTTCATGTGGAATCTATACAAAGACTTTAGTTTAGTTTTGAACTAGGTAGTGACATCGGTTTTTCTCTCTCTCTAACATGCATGAATTAAAAAGCCAAGGTTTAATCTTGCTGAACCATGCTGAAACATAAAATTAAGATGCTGGCTTGCATTGCTAGAGGGAAATTTCCTCCATTTCCATGATAATGGCACACTATAAACACTGGTCATTAGTAGGCACAGCAGACCAGGGGACTTGGTCAAGCTTTACAATGAGGACTAAAGAGAGACTTCTATCTTTGGTTTATAATTTTCAAAATATTTTGTTCCAGTCAGATTGTTGGTACCTAGATGAGGCGGCCTTTCTTCTCATGCAAATCGATGCAAATTCTGCAGACAGTTGCAAATTTTCTTCATTGTATAAGTCTAAGGACACACATTCATGCATATTTTTAATCTTTTGGCACGCACCGTGTTGCAAGGCATCTTCGCGCCACAAATGTTTTTTTGTTTTGTTTTTTTAAGTTTGCATATGGTGGTGTGTTCTCAATGACAGCTTTCCTAAAATGATATCCTATTATATTCCTAAAATACGAAATATCCCAATATACTACATCGCTTTACAGTATTGCAACATATCGCAAAATATTTCATTGCAACCTCTTTATCGGGATACGTATCGTACCATGAAATTCTCGCCGATCCACAGCCCTACTTCTGATCACGTGTACAGAGATGTTTTGCATAGTCATTTGAACTGATAAGCTATTTAAATTCAATTTTTTAATGCTTTAATAATAATAAAATTTTAA
The DNA here is from genome assembly GCF_030506205.2 of Paramisgurnus dabryanus. Taxonomy (NCBI): domain Eukaryota; kingdom Metazoa; phylum Chordata; class Actinopteri; order Cypriniformes; family Cobitidae; genus Paramisgurnus; species Paramisgurnus dabryanus. The sequence continues at coordinate 17,553,215 of NC_133349.1, forward strand.
TACTAGTTTCATTTTCAGCTTCTCAGTCTGTTTAAAATTAAAATGACCTAAAGAGCCAAAGAGTCTTGCTCTTTCATCGAGTTCTGTCCAGCATTAGGGTTGTAACATGTTTCCTGAAAAGATTAAAAATGATCAGCCATATGGCAAAAGTATTTTGTTTAAAATGTCATTATTATACAATCAAAAAAAGGGGGTGTCACAAAGGGCCGAATTTAGCCCTTTGGGTTAAATAAACTACCCAGGGATGCGTTTTCCAAAAGCAACTATAGTCACAAGTTCTGTTGTTACCAATAGAGTTTAATGGTAAAAACGATCATATTTATCATAGTTAGCTAACGTTGCTTTTGGGAGACATACCCCAGTATAGGTTAAATTACAACCTATGGGTTAGTCTTTTTTCTGTCCTATATATACCCAGCTATTGGGCTAAAAATAACCTTATTTTGTTTTGCTTTTAACCCAGTGTTTTATAGAGTGTAGGAAACATGTTGAGCACTTAAGTGTTGTTTTGACCGTATTTAATGGGCCATTTTAGATTCATTGATTACACCAGTAACTGCAAATGGTTGACCATAGCTGACTTGTAAAATATCATTTTAAAATTAATTTAGGAGTCTAACATTAAATTGAAGCAAATTTTATGTACATTTTTTATAATTTAACAAACTGATTGTAATAAACACTAGAATCCAATGCTTTTCTAAATCTAGTGAGTATTTCTCCCCTTTATTTGAATGGCAAAATATCTTCGGCTAATGAAGAACCGCTAATGTTATATCTACCTGACATTTAAATTCTAAAATGATATGGCTAAATTATAACCTACCCAGACATGTTTTACTAACCAGTTTGCATGCAGTATAATGAACAGAGTTACAGTTCATTGACAAAAGACATGGCTAATATCATGCTATATGTCTTCCGTGCTAACTAAACTAACACAAGTAATCTGATTTTTATCTTTCAACTTTGTCAGTTGTCAGCACTTTAATTATCATCCACTTCATTGTTAATCAATTCATGTTGATCAACTGTGAGATTTTTATATTTAGGAATCTTTTATAAAGAGACACATATTGTATCAACTTTGACTTTGGGTTATCTTACCTGTAACTTGAAGTTTCTTCATACATCTTCTCCCTGCCATTCTTGAAAAGCAGCACAGCTCTCTCCGCCTTGTCCAGCAAGTGTTTAATATGGATCCGTAGATATTCTCCCTCATCCCCTCGTGGCACGGCCATCATGGGTCCCCTGTAGTGCGCCCATACCTCTGTTAGGTGGCTTGCGGTCTCCGACACTAGCTCAGGGAGGTATGGCGGGCTATTTTTCAGACCCAGTCTCGGGTCAGTGCACAATTTATGCAGTTTCTCCAATCTCTTAAGAACCTTATCCAGCATTTTGCGGTCTGCATTTGTGGGGGACTGGGATGCAGAATTGGAAGAGTCAGGAATTAAGCTACGGCCTGTGGTCCCTGAACTTCTAGCTGTTGCCATTATTGATGTTCAACACAAAAAGTGTAGTCAGTGCATAGACCAGCCTCATGTATCCAGTGAGCCACACGTGGAGCCAGCCTGGCTCGAATGTGTCTGAATCGTCTTTAAGCCAACTTTAGATAGCGTTGATGTTACTCATTTCCTTCACACAGTTACAGAAGTGTAGGTCATGCAGATGTTCATGATAAACCAGATTTATGTTTTTATCGGAACTGCCATAGAAGAATAAAAGCACTTTAGAGTTATTATTTAAAAAAAAAGTCAGATACAATAATGAGTGGTTACTCTTTGTCTCCATTACTCTGCAAAAAGAGGTCAGTTTTAGGTAGCGTAATTTATCTGAAACCACTTTTACTGTAACTTGTTGTGCTGTTATCACTATTGATATAGAAAGAGAAGGCATGCCTATAATTGTGAACATTTCAAAATAAATCATCTTACCCCCAAAATACTGTTGATTAATGAAATTAATTTTCTGTCAAAAAATCTTGTGCAGTCCAAGTTAAGTTCCACAAGTCAGATCAGGTGCTATGAAGCGATGATAGACTTTTGTCACCATTGCCACTGTGTAAAGATGTTTTCCACAAGTAAAACATTTTTCTAATTTTTTTACCGGCAAAGCAAGAAAAGAAAAGCATACCATCCTATCCTTGTAACACGGTAACACTTTACAAAAACTACACACTTTGGCTCCAGAACGAAAATAAAGATCGAATGTTCTTTAAAAACTTTCTTTTTACACACATATGATATGAAGGGTACAAGCAGTAACATGAGTCTGAAAGTTTAAAAATACTTGAAATACCAGTCACCCGGTCCCACGATCTCTCCACCCATTCTGACACTAGTGGTCTTTCTCAGGCATTATCTCTCCCATCCGCGCAGCTTCTGTCAGTCTGTTTAATTATATCTCTGTTGTAAATTTTGAAGAGCCACTTATACTAGGTTGGTTAAGGGCAGGAACTCAGCTGCAGACATTCTCTCTCTTTTTCTTAGATGAGTTTCCGGGTAGGTAACAGTCAGACAAACAGGTTTGTTTTCTTTGTGTTTGGCAAGCAGAGACTGAGTGAGTTGGGACGCTGCTCGAGTTGTGGGGTATTGGACAGACCATGTGTGTACAACTTCCTGATTACGTAACAAAAGACTAAAGAAAGTAGAGACAGGGAGGAAGAGTTTCTGATGTGTATAGTAGTCCTTACCTTCTATGTGGCAAGAAAAAGTATGTGAACCTCTGGGAATAAACTGGTTTTCTAGTGATTTGCCATAAAATCTGATTTGATATAATAATTTAAGTTTCTTGTGTCTTTTTTGAAAACACAAATTAAACATTCACAGTGCCGGAGGAAAATGTAAGTGAAGTTAGTGAACCCATAGACTTTAATGAAAGCTCATTTTTGTTAGAAGCTGGAACATGGAGTCCAATTAATAAAATTAGTTTTAAGGTGTGGTTTAATGCAACTTTGATTTATTAAAAGACATTCAAACATTTTAAGATTGTTGTCCTTAACTCTTTTCCCGCCATTGACGATATAACTCGTCTATTACGAGAAAACGCTTCCCTGCCAATGACGAGAAATTCAGGCTTTCTGCAATATGCTATTATCCACAAGGCGGCACACTTCTGCAATTTATACAACCCGGAAGAAGCGCATCACGTGAGAGAGAGAGAACTCCGTGTATGTTTTAAAGATCTCTCTGCATCTGATCTCCATCAAAAATCCTTCACAAAAATGGAATTATCTCAGCTTTTTGCACAAAATTGGGTGTTTTTGAAGAAACCTACCCATATTTGAGAGGTGATAAAAAGAGAACTAATGAAGGTAGGGTTTTGTGTTTGAAAGCAGAGGGTCTGTTCTTTCATTTGATATATTGTTTGTTTATATATTTAAAGAAGAACATTTTCTAGAAGACATTAAACTTTTGTGAAAACCATGAAAAATTATGGCGCTGGCTGGCAACTTTAAAAAAAAAAAACACTGGCGCCGAAAGAGTTAAGAAGCATCAGCTCTTATGAACCATGCCTCTCTAAAGATATCCGATCAAGAGTTATTGCACTCCATAAGGCTGAAAAGGGATACAAAACAATCTCAAAATGTTTAGTCATCCATCAGTCTACAGTTAGACAAATTGTCTATAAATACCCTTCCTAGAAGTGGGCAACAGACAAGATGACTATAAGGGACAACGCAGAATACTCAATTAAGTAATGAAGAACCCACGAGTAACAGCTAAAAGCTTGAAGACATCATTGAAACTGGCACACATCTCTGTTCATGGAGGAAGCTGTTGCTCTCCCGAAAAACACTGCTGTGAGCCTGAAGTTTGAAAGTGAGCACCTTGGCTACTGGGAAAATATGTTATGGACTGATGAAACAAAAGTTGAATTGTTTGGGGAAAATACTATAACACAAAAAGGGCACAGCTTACCAGCAGTAAGCATCATCCCAACAGTGAAGTATGGTGGAGGGAGCATCATGATTTGGGCATGCTTTGCTGCCTCAGGTCCTGGACCACTTGCCATCAATGAGGGGAAAATGAATTCCCAGGTTTAACAAAATATCCTACAGGATAATGTCAGGGTGGCTGTCCGCCAGTTAAAGCTTAGTAGAAGTTGGTTGATGCAGCATGACAAGGACATTAAACATCAAAGTAAATCCACCAGAGGCTGGCTTAAGAAAAAGAAAATGTGCCATTTGGAGTGGCGTACTCAAAGCCCTCATAGAGATGCTGTGGAATGACCTCAAGAGAGCGGTTCACACCAGACTTGTTGAAGTTAAAGCGGTTTTGTAAGGGGAATGGGCAAAATTTTCTTCTGAACGATGTGCAGGTCTGAATCAGAACTACTGAAAGCGCTTGCTTGAAGTAATTGCTGCCAAATGAGGTTCATTAAAACTATTAAATCTAAGGATTCACTTACATTTTCCTCCAGCACTTGTTAATGTTTAATTTGTGTTTTCAAAAAAGACACAAGAAACTAGAATTATTTGTGTGTTGTCAGCTTATGCGTATTGTGATTGTCTATTGTTGTGACCTAGATGAGGATCTGGGGGCGTATTACAGAAACCTTTTATTTTAGGTCTTAACTTAAGATATGATATGTTAAGATTTTTCGCAAATTCATAGTACAGAAGCAAATCTTAAGTTGATTTAGGCTTCTCATCTTATCTCACCAAATCTTATCTCATCTCTAGTTAGGAAATCTTATATTGCGTAATCATGTCTATCTATCAACACTCAGGCCTGTTACCAAGCAACCAGCAATGCGTTAGCTGCTGCTAAAGTAAACAAAAGAAATGTCCCTTTTATTTCAATAGGGCAGAAAAATACATCTGATTAAATTCATTGTAATCATAGTCTGTGTTTTTATTGTTGTTTTAGCATCAATGCACTGCAGATCATCTGTGAGTTACCATTAAATTTAAACATTTAGCAAATGTGACTTACAAAAAATGAAAAAAATATTATTCCTAATTGCTAGAATACTGTACATTTCAACATTTGATAAAGACATGAGAAGAAACAGATGCTGAGTCAAGTGTGTATTGTATTTTTAATAATGAGGGATGACAGAGATTGAAAATTCGCTCCACTAGTGAGAAACATTGTGTGAATAATGGGAGTGATGTAGTGAAGGTAAAACATATTCAAAGAGTAATCCAAAAACAAACATTGCTATTTATTATCCTGCACTTTGTTAAAAAATGCAATGTCATTCTCCTGCAGGTCTATAATAATGATTATTTGGTTATGGTCCATATATCAAATATCCATGGAAACATATAGATCAGAATGGCAAGTTCACATATGAAGGCACACCAATAACGTGTCACAGATAATAATAAAGAATCTTGTTGTTTCTTGCATGTCTCGTGACAAAACACTTAGGACAAAAAGCCACAAAAGTAGACACATTAACCCACTGAAGTCATTACTTTACATTAATGTATGTGTTGTTCAGAGCTTTGCCATGTTGGCTCCCCTATAAGATAACATGGTGGCATTTATATATAAAATTACTGAAGAAAGTCGTATAGATCTGAAAAATCATGAGTGTGGGTAAATTATAGAAGATCATTCATATTTGGGTGAACTATTCCTTTCTTCGACAAAATTGTCATTTGTCTTTAACTAAATTGATATTTAGCTCTTTGTATCCCTCTAATGGCCAAACATTGATAAAGCATCTGCTTTTGCAATGACCAATGGATTTAATAAACGACATATTTTATGCTGAGTAAATAACTTCACAAGTTAGCCTATATATTCGTAGAAACTCCATTTGATTTATCCATTTTATCTTGTTTCTTTTGTGAATGTTTGTTTGCGATTAAGAATCTATTACTAGCTGTTGAACAATCACTGCTTTAAAGCAGCTCCTTTATGTGCAGTCATGCAATACTATGACACACTTTATCGTACCAATGAAGAGATGCTCTACTGGCAACCAAATTTAAAGTTATGAATCAGTGTGATTTGAACTGATTTAATGTTAAAATCTTTCTTACCAGTAGAGGTCGCTGCTTCATAATCTTTCACTGTCAGTCATTTAAAACATTGTATCAGACAAGAAAAAAACAAATCTGCATTTGAATAGAATGAAAGACCCTGCAATGTTCTGACTGAATCTGTATGAAACTTTGATGATTTAGAGATATCTACTATCATTTCATACTCACATGTCAAGGAATAGAAATAGATTCAATTATAGATTATACAGTTGCTTTGTTACAACTGAAAGTTGTATAAATAAGTGAATAAAATGTATTGCATGGCATTGTTTATATTAGACATACAGTACTGTGCAAAAGTCTTAGGCCACAATTAGATGAGTTGTTTTTGCAATGTTATAGTGATCATATATAATTGTTTCTCAGTCTCTTTAATAGAATACATCCAGAAAATGTGTATATACTATTTAAAAAAAAATAAAAATAAACTGATGTGTAAAGTTTTTAGGGTAAACTCCCCTTAGCAGGAAACTTCAAGATCTCCTAAACCTAAATAAAACTAAATCCTAATTTTAAAGAAATTAGTCCTTTTACTTCATTCTGCTCAAAAACGCTCAAAATGTGTTTTGTGCCAAGAGAGGTTACATGAAACACCTAAACAAACTAAAGTAGACATTTAGTCCTGAAAATGTAATTTTTTTATTTATTTTTTTTACATATTTCCTGTATTTTCTGTTTGTATATTAATAAAATAGATGTTAAAAAAATGGATTGACATTAAAACTTCTAAAACAACAAGTCTGGTGGTGGTGGCTAAGACTTTTGCACAGAACTGTATATTTAATAGCAATAGGCCTAATTTACTTAGTCATTACAACTTTAAAACAATTTAGTCCTTTTATCACTTGGCCTATACAGTATGTACAGTACAGTGTGTTGTCAAATGTGTTTTTTCACTAAAAACTCTAGATGTCGAATTCTTGTTTGGTATTTACCAGAATATTTCAAATGTATTTTACTTTTCCAGCAACCAAACGTGTCGTTTTGTGGTTAAATTGAGCAGTTTGTTTGCCGTTAGTTGTATCTTGTAGATCCTCAGTTGGCCCATGGGAATAAGATAGAACATTTTGATTGTATTGTGTTTCATTAACTGACCCACCATAGACTCTTAAAGTTTTAGGGACTTTATACAACTATTTTTTCCGTTTGCATCATATACATCATATGATAAAGGAAAGTCCCAAACTGGCCCAGGTAATTCAAGCCTCAGGAGGAACTGAGGCTATGGGGTGTAGGTAGAGAGGGGTATGAAGGAGTGTCCAATATAGTTACATAATCTGGTTATATCTCACATTTTGCATTATCTGTGAGGTTTCTCGACATTGCATAAGAACGGTTTTCATAAAGTCAAACCTGCGAATAACTGATACTGATATCAATCTAAACTATATTTATGGGATCTGATCAAAGTAGATATAGGGGTGTTTCCAGACAAGGTGCTGAGATAGCATTTGAAAGTCTTTTTTGTTGTCAATGAAATGACTCATAAATGTAACCAACCTACCGCAAGAACAGGGCCTCTCTTATCAGTTGCTAATAACCTGCAAACATGACCCTATGTGAATTTGCTAAAATACAGAGGGTAAAGACTTGCAGGTTTCCCGACAACTGCTGAGGGAGATCCCCAGTAGAGATCCAGCCGGTTTCCTACCGGGCAACATGGTGAAAAAGATAAGAATGCAACTAAAAAGGAAAGCAAAACTAGACACCTGTTATTCGACAGGTTATTGTTCGCGTCGTCCCCCGATAAATTCGCCGCGATGTAAAAACAGAATGTTGACATGAGTGCACTGACACACGACACAAAAAATAGCGGACAAGCGAAACGAAACAGCACTTTTTTTGTCCCAGCTCTACGAATCTCTTGCAAAAAATTTTTTTAATTTAAGTCGCCCTTAAAGCACAAAAAGTTACCTCGCAACTGCATAATCCTTAAGCAATGCTATCACAATCGTTTCGCAAATGGGTGGTAACTAAAAGGCTTTCGAGTTAGTTCAACGGGGAAACCCCATCCATTACACTACTTCCTAATTTGACTGAATGAGAGACAGAGACGCTGTAAAATTAGTTCAGATGAATCGGGTCGTAGAGACAGCAAGCAGTACAGTCCCGTCGTGAAGGACAACATTATGTCATATTGGCATATTGACATTGCCCTAAAACTTAACTACTCGCATCATTAACATAATCAAGGACAGCCAAGTGCATGCGTGCAACATTTTATTCTGCGTTTTAAGAAATTATTTTCCTTGAAGGCTTTGAGCATAAAGCGTTTAATGGGGGATATATAAGAGGATAACTATGATCTTAAGTGCTTCAGTAAGCTGTGCTAAAACATCTTGAACAAAGCATATGTAAGTATTGTCATTGCCAAATTAAGGCAACTTGGAATGGTTGCAATTTTAGGAGCCAAATAAGTGTTTTGAAAAACGTCAGCTTGACAAAATGTTGACAAGGGGATTTATCTAGAAAAAGGACCTATAGACCTGAGGAGAATGACCATGAGCGGCAGTAATCACACAGTTCCGTCTGCGCCGCTGGACCTGACCAACAAAACTAGAGAGCGTGGGAGCTGCAGTCAGGGACCGACAGGCGACCCAAGTCCCCCAACACATAGCTCAGACAGGCACAAGTGCAGCAATGGACAAACAGTTCATGCCCTCGCACCACGGGACAGTTGTAATGGCTCTTCGTCGACTCAAACAGCCGATGCTAATGGCATGGGAAACAGAACGACTGACGATCTCGGACAAACCCGACCTGTCACCCCCAACACGAAGTGCAATCTGACGGACACTGCAGGAATATCCAAAGATTCCTCATTCTCCAAACTTCCGATCAGGAAGCGTCCTTTTCCTCTTGATCATGATCTCGCCGGTCCGAGGAATTTTCGTGACGAACAGCACAACGAACCTAAAAGGAGACATAGCCCCAGTCCAAAAACGTACCCTGACCGGACTCATTTAAACACAGATGTACAGAGGACAGTGAATGAAGCTCGTGATCATCAGACCCACACGGACTCCCAGTCCCAGTTTATGCCACCCGGGACTGCATACTGTAAGTTTACAAGAAGTTTCTCTTAATTGTCATTCACGTTATGTTTCAAGAGCAAACGTAATTGAATGTCCACGCGCGTGCAAGACTGCGCGTCTGCAATTTGAATGCGCTAATGTTATGTAAAGTATGCAAACTCAGAGTTTCCAAAACTCCACAGGGGTCAATTTTGTGTAAAGATTGGTCATATGGAATATATGATGGCTATTTAGTAGTGGTAATAAAGAAAGAAAAGAATACGGTAAAGTTGATTATTTCTGTCAACATTTATTACATTATTATGTACAGTGCCATACAATTAAGATGTGTAAATTTTTTTTAAATATTGTAAATCCAAAACACTGTTGTATACATATGACATGACATCATTGTGCGTGACAGAAGCTACATAGTTGATTACTCTATTATAATAATTGTTCTGCAGGGCCAAGTTCACTAATGGGTGGTTTCCCGGACAGGGATTAACTTAAGCCAGGACTAGGTCTTAGTTTAATTAGGAAATATAACTAGTTTTAACAAACATGCCTTACTAAAAACATTACTTGTGTGCATTTTGAGGCTAAACAAAACATACTGATGTATTTTTAAGATATGATAATGAAAGTTGTTTTCAGTTTGGACAGCTCTTACATTTTTTTAGTCTAGGATTTGTCCTGTCCAGGAAACCGCCCCTAAATGTTTATAATCAAATAATAAATATTAACCACAGCCCACATTTCGGTTAGCACTGTTGCTTAGCAAAGCCATTAAACTGTGATTATATTTAAAAGAACTGAGATACTACTGAATTTTTGAATACTGTTTTTTTGGCACATTATATCCCCATTGAAAAATCCAGCTTAGACCAGCATAAGCTGGTTTTAGCTGGTCTCCCAGCTTTTTTTCTGGTATTGCTGGTGTAGCAAGCTGGTCTAGTTGTGTTTTGGTCACCTTTTAAGCTGGTTTAGCTGAACTTAGCTGGTCAGACTGGAAGACCAGCTGACCCAGCAGCATGACCAGCTTTGCCATTGTGAGAGGACCAGCTTAAACCAGCTACTGCCACCTTAAAATCGCAATGAAATTGAAATTAAAAACTATAATTTGTTTTGGAATATTGTGGTATTTTTTACAAATGACTTATATATGTGCTTCATTATTTTTTTTAAATTCATGTGCCCTCATAATCTTTAATCAAAAACTCATATCTCGTCCCCTCCTCAAAACGACCTCTCTCTCTTTTGGTCACATGGTATGGCAGGTGGGCGGAGTCCGGGAGAAGATCGTAGCGATTAGCAATTAGCAACACGACCCAACTTCAAACAAACCAATCAGATCTCGATTGACAAATTCAAATCCAGCCCTGCCTTTATTTCACTTCAGAAGCCATTTCATTCTGATATACGTCACCACGGGAAAAAAGGCAATCGCCACTTCCGTTTCATGGCGACTTTAAGCCAGCTAAAACCAGCTACCAGTTTATGCTGATCTTAGCTAGATTTTCAGTGGGAATACAATGTTTTATTTATAAACTGCTTTATTGCTGAAGGTTTGTGATGATTGTTGTGGTTTGCGAATGCTAATATTAATTTTCTTCTGAAGTGATTGCAGGGTGTCCATATTACCAATGGGCTCCGCAGTACACCAGTCCACGGAAACCCATTGCCATACAGACAACTCTGCTGGAAAGTGCAGATCGACCACTAGCTGATATTGCTGCGGCAACACATCAAGATGAGGATGGTGACACGTGAGTCACTTGCCAGTTTTTGAGTCATTTCATACATATTGTCATTCAAGAGTTGATTATATGGTGAAACACGTGGTGTCGCAATGGTAGCATTGTCCATGTGATTGTTTTTCACTAAATATAGGAGATCAGATACATTTTTGCTTGTAGAGTTTTTGTAAGAATGTCAGGATCGTGGGAACAGGGAACACACAAACAGATATATCTGATATATCTGCTTTGAATAACCTACTGCCATATACATACATGTAAATGATTTACTGATAAACTGCACGAGAGTTCATTAATAGTATCAGTCACGTGCGTTTCGACCTGGCATCATCTAAGTTAACATGTACTTTTTGTTCGATTTTTGGGAATTCCAGATTATCCTAGAAATATCATTTTGACTCTTGCTTAGTCAGATGTATTTTTTATAGACCCTGTGTATTTTGAACAAAAACGTGTTTTTTTTTGTTTGTTGTGGTCCTACTGTAGTTGAAACACAAGCCACAAGTTATTTTTTACACATTACATTTCTTGCTGTCGTTTCACTTCCTGTTCACTGAGCCCACCAAGATTAATAAATATCATCTTATCTGGTGATCCGCAATGTCTCTAAGTGACACAGTGGGAAATCATTTTTGTGAACAACAGAAGAGAGGTTCAGCATGTTCTGCTGCTTCATCTTTAAGAGTAATTGTGGAATTGTGGGTATGAGTAAGAGTACATGAGTAAGAAGTACTTATCCTTTCATGCATGGCTGGTTGCTGGTTTTTGGTTATGGTTGTATGAGTGTGGCAGATCATAGAGCTCCCAGAGACGAGGGCATTCTTGCGTGCTCATCTAACACAAGCACAGATACAGTGTCGCTGTAATATCTGAACCTTTACTCTGTATAAAAATTACTTGTCATATAAGTGAAACTTTTCTAAAAATGACACCTGCCTTTATGTAATACTAATATCAATATTTAGTCAGCAGGAGCAAAACATTGCTTTAGCATTTAATGCTTAGTAACCACCAGACAAGACAGATTCTGTCCAGGAGAAATGTGATAATACATAAACTGTTTCCCTGAACTGCCACAAGGTAATAATTGGGTAGCACTTTATTTTACAGTACATGTACTTATAGGGACAGTTTCCCGCACAGGGTTTAGATTAATCCAGGACTAAGCCTTGGTTATATTAGAACATTAAAGCCTCCTATCCTAGTTGACTGCATGTCAATATCCGGTTGTTAAGTCTGATGTCATGCGCCGCTTCTGGGTCCAACCACTCACAGATGTCATAGAGAAATAACAAAAAAATCACGGCTATAATACACTCGTATTATAGGCAACAATTTACTTCCTGGGATTGGTGATGTAGACAATACCGACATTATCATAATTCCTCCCACTTCGGACTCAGCCTGTAAATGAACTCCTGTTAGCAACCGAATCTTTTAAACATAGTAAAGAGCTATTCAGGCCAATCACAACGTACAGATTAGCTGGCCAATCAGGGACACAGCGCTTTTCAAATTGATGAGTTTTGTACATAATCCGTGCGTTTCAGGAAGAGAGTGAAATCTGGAGCTACAAAAATGTACGGTTTGTGGAAAATAATGTGTTTTTTACCATAAACCACGCAAACACATTGTTCATCACAAAAGATGAATTAGATGGACAACGACGTGCAAAACGGCCATGAATCTAATTTAAACTTTTAAGTCTCTTTTGAGTGTTTGGTGGCAGTCACATGGATCACAGCAACTAATGTGTGGTTAAGTTTCTTCATTTTTACATTGATTGATTTCATTATTTGCAATGTTTCGAACTGCATCTTTAGTGATTCTGTTTACTATGTCTTGTCCAAAGAAGATAATTTTTTAAAAAGTGGACGTTTTTGCCACAAAAGCTTGCATGCACTTAGAGGGTTTTGCAGCTAAAGACAAATTTAACATTTGTAAAAATAAGGCATTTCAATTACTGACTAATAACTTTTTCATTGCCATTAAAGTGAAATTGCGGTAAAAAATGCTCATATACAAGAAGACATGTCAGACGTACTTAGAGGGTTTTGCATCTTTATTTGGAAATAATACATTTCTTGCAATTGATTTCACATAACCACTCAGGTAAACATTACATGCAAACACGCACATAGACACCTTTCTTTTTTCTATCTATCTGTCTGTCTCACAAACATCCACCACTCTACTCCCCCCTCTGGCTTTTACGTCAATGGGCGTCTCGTGCTCTCACCTTGTTTTCTTCTTAGCGCTTCATAGACCCTCACTTTCGGGAAAGCCTGGTATCAGTGTGAGCCTGTTGTGTGACTGCGGTTTTCTCAGGTGTCTTTTTCTCTCTCTCTCTCTCTCTCACTCTCTTTCATCTTTTTTCACTGCCTTGTGTGTTTAAAATGAATGGGCTCAAAAACCCAAACATCCGCTTCTCACTTCCTCCTTTACCGCTTTTTCTCTTTTGCTTACCATTCTCTCTCAGTCTCCCCCTTTCTCTATGTGCTGAATGCTTACACTGTATATTTATGAGCCATTTCTGCAGTTACTGTAATTTCCTAGTTCAGACTTTATCCCCTTTCCTTGTTTTTAACCATATAGTCTGCACATACTGTACATGCTTGAAAAAAGCAAACATAGGCAATTTATTTTACTATTAAAACTATTTTACATTTTAGCTAGGTTGTATGCCAAGTAAACTCACTCCACTTCTGAACTGATTATTTTACAGATTTTACATAAGGTGCCAACCCAACATATTGCCGAAATTGCTTCATTGCGCAAAAATGTCTCAAACGTTCTAAATGTGCGTCAAAATGGAATTGGATGTACGGACTTTGGCATTAACAACAAAAAACTTTATACATTTTTCTTTATTAGTTTTGCTGTCCTAACTATGCATTATTTTATATTATGTAATTTTGCGTTGTTTTTCCTGCTTTCTACAACTGTGTTGAGTTGCAGTTGACTTCTTGAGAATTGCAAGATAACCAAGATAAATTTATTTAAAGGTGCCGTAGAGTGTAAAACTGTATTTACCTAGGCATTGATGAGTGATACAAGCTGTGTACATGGTAATGACATATCGTGAGCCTCAAACACGATTGTTTCCTCCTTCTTATGTAAATCTCGTGCACACCAAAGACAGCTGGAAAACAAGCCATTCTCAACATAAAACAGTCTGTGACGTAACAGTCGAGATGTACGCCCCAACATTAAATGACACATTAAATTAATAACAATGTTGTTACAATGCTAAAAACAAAGTTGTGACTTCTGAGTTAGTGCTATATGCTAGTTAATGCTATATTCTAACGTTTAGGCTGAAGTTCTACTATTGAGTTTACAGTAATTTTTTTCCAGGTCCATACTGAAAAATAAAAAACACAAACTTACCACTCAGAAATGTTAACAATCTCGAAACAACTAATTTTATAAAATCTGACTTTTTCTATGTTAAATGCTAATGTTGGTCTCCAGTGCTTCTATCAATCTGAAAAATGTGAAAAGGAACAACCCAGTAACTTGGTGTAAACCATTATCTTCAAGCATGTGAAAAAATAGGTCATTGAAATTTGGCTCCCCTTGTGACATCATAAGGGGATAATACCGCCCCTTAATCTGCACTATCCAACCACTGCACTGCCATTAAGTGCAGAGATCAAATCATTTGCATTTAAAAGGACACACCCAAAACGGCACTTTTTTGCTCAGACCTACAAAGTGGCAATTTTAACATGCTACGATAAATTATCTATATGATATTTTGAGCTAGAACTTGACATACACACTCTAGGGGCACCAAAGATTTATTTGACATCTTAAAAAAGTCTTGTGAAATGTCACCTTTAACATATTATTTCAATGCATTATTTGCCACCTTTAAATGGATCATGTGCAGATGCAACTTATATTGTGTATGTTGTAAAGGCTTTTCTCAGCTATGAGACTTAAGGGGTGCCTATCTAGAAATTACCTTCACTCTTATCTTAACCTTGTTTTGAAAGGTCTCTGCTATACTTGGTTTGAATGTTTGTCTGCGTCAGGCTCCTTGCCGTGTTTGTTTGCTGCGGCAGCAGGCTTGTGCTAGAGGGGATGTTAGAGGTTTGCTTTTTTGGGCTACACAGGATGCCACACATGCGCCACTGCCCTACCAAGAGCCCTTCATCTCATTCTGAAGAGGTACAGTTCCTGCGTCAGTCTCAGCTAAGGCCTTATCTGAGGCTGCGGTCTAACTAACACTCTGTCACTTCCAGGAACCCAGATAGTTTCATCTGTAGAAAAGAAAGAGAGAGTGAATGAGAAACCTTGTTCTAACCTGCAGGGACAGTAAAGTCAATTCTGATGACAGATAAGAAAACAGTTTTTATTTGATTTGATTTGATTAAATCAAGTCAAACATTCTCTTATTAGTCCTGTGGGTTTGGTTTATCTAAAGCATAGAAATATTTAATTTCGATTTTACTTGTCAAGGTGTTATCGACTATATCTGAAGCGTATACTTGAGTTGCAGACCCTGATAATTGTTACTCAATATGACAGATTTTTTATCTTGTTGACGCAAGTTCACACATTGATGTGTTCACAGAGTTTGATTAGCATCTATAATAACAGGACCACAGAGCAGACACACAAGCTCTGTATAAATATACACCACCCTTTAACTTGATAAAGAATGAGTGAATGACGCATGGTCATACATACAGTACCGATTTCCTGGAGTACTATGAGCATTGAGTTCATTTACAGGAATGGAGGAGAATAAGGACTGAATTATGCTACTAATAATCTCTTCTGCTTTTTAAACCCTGAAGCAAGGAACAGAGAAACTGTGACTTGGCAATTCATTTTCTTCTTGCGGGTCAAAGCATGAGTCAGGTCGGCTTGTTTTTGATTTGACGAAATTGGTATTCTCTTCCTCTTTTGTTTTGGTTTTTCATGGAGGACTTTACGTCTTTATGTAGATCATTAAAGGTCATTTTTCAAGAGTGACTTTTGTCTACAGCAAGTGTTTGATTAAACCAACTGAAAAACATGCAACAAAACATACAGGATGGTTAGTTTATCTTCAGCTTGGTCATAGGCTTGTGGAGACATGGAATGGGCAAAACTGTTAAAATGACACTTTTGTCATTCTTTTTGTTTATTGATATATAAATGAGTGGGTTCTCATTTTAGACCTCTCACCTCCTCTTTGTTGTATTGCAAATATGCAATTGCAACAGCCCACACTATAAGACAGTCTTTATTTACTAATATAAATCTTAACCATTTGCTGTCACACTCACTGTGTACATCCCACAATAAATCATAAACAATGAACAATGTCCAATATGACTTCCCGTCAGGCATATTTACATTCTTTTGCACATTCCCTAAATCTGTGATAGTTCCTAAGGCAAAATGACATTTAACACTGATGACAGCATTGATAGCTACCAGATGGTGATCTTCTGCATTTCTCTGTGCTCATAAATGTTTAGATACTTCAAAACAGCACTACATTATGTAAAAGTTATGTAAGGGGATGGAGAGTGTTGGACAATTCAAACAGGTTATGTAAGGCCATGGCTCTCTTGTTCATGAATATACTTTAATGTGCTTCAAGCCATTGTATGTTTCTTCTCTGTAGAATTTTCTCAGGGTTTCATGGGAAGTTCTGAAAGAGGACTCTTAAAAACACAGAAAGCCCCTAATGCAACAGTAAATATAATGATAATTAGTATTCAAAACAGAAAGAGCGATGCCATTGTCCCTGAAGGCAGGAAGTGACCTCAAACCAAAGTAGCTGTTACTGGAAGTAGATATAGAAAAAAACATCACTTAAAAAATTTCGTGACGAGTTCTCACTCTTGCGCTTTTTTCTTCCTGTTCCCAAACTTTAGCTTCGACGCTCTCACCTCATGTAAAGTGAGGTGTTCTGTGAATTGATAGGGAGATAAGCATTTCCCTGTACTTACAGCTATTGGTTAGAGGTTGCAATTAGAGCCACTGTGTTCAAGATGAGTCATACACATAGTTGTTTTGCAAACCTTTAGTCACTCAGTCAGGTGATGGGACAACCAGTGAACTTTTTCACCCTTGGGTAGATCTGTACGTGCCATTTAAGGGAATAAGAATCACCTTTATTGCCAGGTCACGTAGTTTTTGCAATGACTCTAAAATAAAAAACTAAGATGACCGTGTTAAAGTATGACGATTATTATTATTTCATTTTGTTTTTTAGTTGTATTAATATTTTGAATTAGCTTTTATTTTATATTTTATTAGCTTTTGTCATTTTATTAGTTTTTAACTACACAATTTTAGGTCTACTTTTTATTTGATTCAAATTAACAAATTTATTTAATAGTTTTAAGTAGGTTTAGTTAACAATTATAACCCTGCCTTAAAACATTTTCTTAAAGTATTTACATAGCATTCAACAGTTTATTTTCCTAATATAGCCATTTCACACAAAGATTACGGAAAATGCATCCAGGATTTTTTCGGGATTGTTTGATTTTGGTTGATTGACACTGCCGATGATTTTCTGTGAATCTGTGTGTACATTCACACACATACCGTAAAGATCCTGTAACTAATTTTTTCCATAGTGTCTGAAGTTTGCTAATTGTCCATGATTTTTTTCTTGAGAAACTACGTGTTTGATTTTAGTTTATGACAAGATCATAAGGAGCGCGTGAAGTAGGGTTGCACGATAAATAGCGTGTGATTAACATGCGCATCTTGTCAGTAAAGCCGGTTCCTTGATTAGTAGTAAATCGCCATCACCTGCTTTCAAGTGGAGCAGCATTTACTACACAAAGTCATAGGGTGTTTCTCAATTCTAAGAACGCAAAGAATGGACTTGCGTTCTCGTGGAGACTGGTCTTGCCAGGCGATCTCGGCAGAACGAACTCAGAAGGTTGCGAGAACGCAGAACGCACTTGTGAGAATTGAGATGTGTGAGAGCTTCCTGCTGGTCACGTGACCCCCCAGATTTCAACGCGCAAGTCTGCACTCGATGCATCCTCGATATCAAGACTCATCCGGGTATTTTCACGCGTCCTCTGTACTTACGTTCTTGAGAATTGGAATTGAACTTCGACTGTTAATGATGACGTAGAGCGAGGACACAAGGACGCAAGATCGCTGAAGAACGCATATTGAGAAACAGCCATAGTTCACTGACAATCGGGGCAATTTCGCATTAATTATCGTGGATGTATCACCTGCAATATGGCCCAGCTTGTAACGGAACTACGGCTTTGTGTAGTAAATGCTGCTCCATCTAAGGTGATTTACTACTAATCAAGAAACCGGCTTTACTGACGAGATCCGCATGACTATCGCATGCGATTTATCGTGCACCCCTTGTGTGAAGCACTGTTTTGCCATGCTGGTGAATGATATCAGCTTCAGCGCGGATTGTGATGAACTCCCTGATCTCTGCTTCAGTCCAGTTTGACAACATTTCTCGATGTGAATGTTGATCTGTGTTTAAATCCTTGTGTCAAAGAGCTGAACCATAACTTCTGGTTGTTATGAAACGTGCAACCTTAAAGTGCGTTGAACCAAAAGGTATATAGAACAAAACAAAGAAAATGGTTGACCGCACACTGAGTCAAAAAAAGACTGAAAAAGTGTTGAAAGTACAAAAAATACAACATTTATGTGCGGTCTGCCATTTTCTCTGTTTTGTACCAAAGTGCTGTGTAAATGGGTTCCAGATTGGGACAGGATAGTGGAGAGTTGACAGGAAAGCTTTGGGTGGAGATAGTGGAACAGGATCGGCAAAGGACCTTCGAGATGGGAATTGAACTCGGGTCCCTGTGAGGACACTAGCGTTATATGCTGGCGAACTATCCATGGTGACAAATTAATATCCTAAAAAAAGAGAAAATTTTAACTGTAACTTCCAGTAGACTTCTGCAAAGAATCAATAAGGGTCCATCTAGAGTAGATTATTTCTGGTAACAAGCAAAATAAATAACAAATTACCTTAAATCATAGCTAAAGTGTATAAACTATTAAACAGATTTACCGTTGTCGTGTAAAATTATTGTATACAATGTTAGCTACAGATCCTTGAATTCTTGCATGGCTGACAAACCTTCTTCACATGCATGTTCACTGTCTTCCCTCATGTTTAAAAAAAACCGAAACATTTTTATACATTTTATAAGATATGTGTTCCAAAGGTCAGTTTTAGCCAGACTGATAACACAGACTGGGAGTTAACTTTGGGCCAATAGTGCAGTCACGGCATCACACGTGTGTCCGATAAAATCAACAGTCTAGTGAATTGTTTGAAAAAAGCAAGGATTTTTTGTTTTGGTGGTTAATGTTAATGGGCTTATAGGCCTTTGTATTTACCACATTTAGTATGTAGGAGTTGTTTATATATTCTGTTGAATAAAGCATTGTGTTTAAGTGCTGTGTCTGTGTGTATGTATTTACAGGCCTCTTCACATTGCTGTGGTTAAGGAGAATGCTAAACTGGTCACATGGCTTATTGAAATATTTCGAAGGGCCCACAAAGACCTGGACATTTTCAATAACCTACGACAGGTGAGCGTATACAAACACAAATATAACAAATAATCAAACTTTGTAAATTGTAGAAGTGCCTGATTTCACAAGAAGTGCCACTTCACTGCCAGCATATGTACTTGAACTCCTTTAGAAGTCACTGGTCAGACCACATGGTCACCATAACACACACATCCTCTGTCATCCGCCCGGCCTGCTCTCGTGTGTCAGAGGCATTATGAATGCACAGACCCGGCAGACTGTTCCCAGGCTTTCACGTCCTGTTCTTCTCCATTTGTGGTTGCGTTAACACACACTTCCACCATTCTCACCCGTCCGCATTATCAGTTACCGCCAATGCGTGTCTAACTTAACCTCAAAAATCACCTCAAATTCATGTTTAGGTTTCAGTCGGCGAACAGGCAGTTTTCACACACACTTGCATGCACACATGCTCGCATGCAAAAGGCAGTTACCAGAAGCTGTGCGTATGTCTTTCAGCTGTGGCCTGAAACTTTTTTGCTGTCAGATTGTTGAGGTTAACTCTTGTGTTATATCCTGTGTTCAATTGTTATTTCCCCAGAAATGTGAACTACAAATTAGCATGTCTTTGAAACTTGGATGAGGCGTTGAGTAACATTAAATCTGCAGCATTTGTTGAGGTGTTTGCTTCTCTTTAAAGGCATTTCAATGAGCATGCTAAATAAGGGCAGCTGAGTGGTGCAGTACTGTAGAAAGTGTTACTACAGTTATCAGTATTACTACGTCACCGTCTCCATCACTAGAACTGTTATGTGCCAAAAAACTTGTATCTCTGACTCTGCATCTATGCTCAATACATCTTGTCCACCCACTTGTCTTTACTATGACCAGCACTGGCATTGACATTTGGAAATGCAGATGAGAACAAATGCCCAATTTCATATGTGTGTGTGTGTGTGCGCGTGCATGTGCGTGTGTGTGTATGCAAATCAGATTAATATAATAGGTGTCACATGAATCTGTGAACAAGACCAAAGCTACTAAGTGTGTATGACCTGAAGCATGTGTAATGTTTGTAAGTGATTATTATGTACTGTATAAATATGTGTGCAAGCAGATGTAAAGTCGCTGCTCTATGTGTATAAACCTTGTATCCTCGTTCCGAGAAGTCACATGACACACTCACACTCAGGGTTGTTTCTCAACATACCTTGTGTTGAGGTTTACAGGGTATTAAAAGGGACTTTCCCTCTCTCTCTCTCTCTCTCTCTCTCTCTCTCTCTCTCTCTCTCTCTCTCTCTCTCTCTCTCTCTCTCTCTCTCTCTCTCTCTCTCTCTCTCTTTCTCTCTCCCTCTGTCTCTCTCTCTCTCTCTCTCTCTCTCTCTCTCTCTCTCTCTCTCTCTCTCTCTCTCTCTCTCTCTCTCATAACATATCATTTCACATTCTGCCTATCTGCAGCTCCCATAGACCAGTAGTAAGACCCTTGTGCAATGCACTTAACTGTACCAGTAACATTTCGTTTGGTGCTTTTATTTTTAATGTGGTGCTAATAGTTAGAAATTTTTGCACACCATCTGTGCACTGTTGATTTTTCCTCTCTTCTGGTCCATAACATTTGATGCAGGCCAATAAACGATTCACTAACATGCGTTCTTGGCTCTGTGTCCTGAGTTTCTCATTTTGTGCTTGTTTTCAGCCAACATTCCCTTTTTTATTTTTTCTGTGTTTACACTCTGGAATGTGATTCTAAGGTCACACTGCAGGGGAGAGGAAAGGGATTTTCCCTTTCTGATCCATCTCTTTCCTTCATCACTCCTTTTTCACTCCCTCGACTCATTTCCGGTTCCTCCTCTGCCCCCCTTCTTGCTCCCTCTCCATGGCTCCTTCTCCTTTTCGAGCACTTACGGTTTCGTTTTAAAACTTTTATTGGAAGGTTATTCTGGGTTCATTTAATTTTAGCATTAGAAAAGCTCTAGTTCAATAACACTTTAAAATGTAATATCCTCTCTTGCGCAATTTCCTATTTTAAGTGTTTCTTAAAAGTGACGCTTGTTTCATCCATTATTGTTCCTGATTCCTCGCTGCTTTGATTTATGTATGATTAACATGAGCACAGAGAAAAACCCAAAAAGTTTTATGTATGTGGTAACATGTCTTCTAGCATGTACACATCAGCAAGTGTGTGATGGTTGGTGAGTCAGACAGGATTCAGGGAAATAAGAGCGATGTTTTCATAGGAAGGGAGGGCCACAGGCATTGTGACACCAGAGGAATTTCTGTCTTCCGTCTCTGTGTACTTTTTCATCCATGCCTTACCGGAAAATCATCTTTCCTGTGCCAAATCACACCCGCAGCCCCATGTGCCAGACTAGAGCCGACTTTTACCTGCTATCAACGGATGATAATCTGTAGTGTGTATTATTATTAACCAAAGTCCTCTTCTGTTTCTCTCTCAGTATTTTTAATTGGCAGTTAAACATCACACACTCAAAATTTGTTTACTTCCTATATAAGCTAAAAATGTCTTTTTTAGTATGCTGTACTGTAGTAAATCCGTGCAACAGTGGATTTTTTTACTTTTAATTTTCAACTTCTCAATTACGTTTAAATTTAAACAACATTTTTTTGTTTGTTTGTCATGCAAGACTTGAAAGCAAGCATTTGCCTCAAGTGAAGGAAGCCAAATAAAGTCTTAATGCTTCATTGGATATCTATCACATGTTAGAAAAATTCCAGACATTCACTTTTGCATGCCTTTGATGAAGCGCTGCGCATGTGTGCCAAAAATCACATGTGAAATTATAAAGTGTTTTTGCACACTTTATTGTTGGTGCATTATTGGATAAGTTGCTTCGTGGTTGTTTATAGCCACAGTATAACCTTGTTATCTTTAGAGCTGCACAATTGACCTTTAACCTGTTAGACGAGTTCCAGGTTAACAGATGCAGTTACAGGAATCAGCACTAGGATATGACTCAATCTATCAGACCAAATAAACATGTAGCTTATCAGACATCATATTGATAGATTATCCTGATACGCTTTAGAAATATTGCCACGTAATTGAAAGCGTGGGAATTTCTTAATGTAGTAGCCGCTTTTATCTATTGTGGATCCTCACCATTGACTAAATCAATCAACGGTTTCTTTGTTTCTCACGCAGACACCATTGCACTTGGCTGTAATCACCGGTCAGCCCAGTCTGGTCAAAGCTCTCCTAGATGCAGGTGCTGACGCTGGAGCTCTGGACCGTCACGGACAAACAGCGCTGCATCTGTGTTGTGAGCATGGAGAGGCTGAATGCCTGGCCGTAATCCTCAGACACTACGCACACAACCCTTCACCCCATCTGGAGGTCAGGAACTATGAGGGTGAGTGCTGGGACCCATCGAGATTGATATGGTCGTGATAAATGTAAACAGAAAACTTATTTTTGTATACGTAACTTGTACAAGATGCAACATAATGAAATGAGATAAGGTACCATATTATTGAATACTAAATTACATATCACACAGAATATGCATTGTGGGTATGGGCTTTGTTCCACTAGGGGGCAGGAAATAGTACAGGAGTCACAAGTTATAGATATTCCTGAATGTAAGGGATAGTTCTTCCAAAAATGAAAATTATGTTTATATATTACGTTAAATGCAAAAAATAAATATATTTTGATTAATGGTGGTATAAGCACACCGTTGACGACACTCATTGCCTTCAATAGTATTTATTTATCCTTTTATGAAAGTCATTCAATGGGTATCATCAACTGTGTGCTTACCGTCATTTATTTATTTTATTTTTTAAATCAGTGTAGCACCCAACCATTTTTGGAGTGTAGTTGGTATTAAGTTTATTCATGGGTATGAAATGTAAGATGAGGCGTTTCCTGTTCACTGCACATGAGAGAAATACGTCCTTTTAATGTCACCTTTCAGAAAGCCCCTAGAAACACAGAGTGGAGAATGTGTTGTGTATTTATTTTTGTAACATTTGTGTGTGATTCGATGAAACTTGTTTAAGCTTATCAATAGCAATCTGAATATTTTTGTATGTCCAATTTCAGGTCTGACTCCCCTCCACCTGGCAGTGCAGAACAGAGATATAAAGGTGACAAGAATCTTACTAGACGGTGGAGCTGAGATCAATGCTGGGGTCAGTGAATTTGTCATCATTTCTCAAGGGTTTCACTCCTTGTATCTCATTTTATTTGATGTATTCCCCATTCGTGCTTATATTATCATCATCTTAGTAGATTATTAAAGAGGTATTTTTTTGTTTGTTTAACAGGACAACAAGAGCGGTCGCAGTCCACTGATGCATGCTGTCGAAAACGACTGTATTGACATGGTCAAGTTACTGATCGAGGTTTGTGCATGAGTGTATATTTTCAGTTGCATGCGGTCTGCATACTTCAAAGAGTCTGAGTCAGCTACTCTGCAAAGCCAGTTTTCAGTTGAAGTCACCTTTGTGCTGATTAACACTTATGCGAAATATGTTCTTTTTTATTATTTTGTACGTCACTATTAGTAGGCACAGGACATGCAGCTATGTTTATTGCTGTGCATATCTGTTAAAATAGTAGTTCATTTCATTCAATTTACTTTTAATGTTCACAGTCTTTCTGTGTGATGTGTCTTTCAGAGTAGGTGTGATGTGAATGCACAGTCTTATAGTGGGAACACAGCCTTACACAGCGCCTGTGGCAGGGGTCGAATAGAGATTGTCAGAGTGTTGCTGAAGAATGGAGCAGACAATAGTCTAAAAAACAACCATAATGATACTGCCATCATGGTAGCAAAAAACAAAAAGGTAAGGAAGATGGTTTGTTTGATAAGAGTTGTGCAGTAGAGGGAAATATTTGTACAAAAAGTGTCCAAAATGGTGATGTTTATATTTTCATTTATAAGTGATGTTTCTGTTTATCAGCTTCATTGCCTGGTAAAGGTTACAGAAATGAAACTTTTATTTAAACAGTCAATAGGCTCAACAGAGTATGTATAAAGTACAAACAGTGCCAACAAGTGGCAGCTCTAAAATCTTCATAGACCAGTTTTATTTCAAATTTAACATGTATCTTAATAAGCACTCAGAACTTAACCATAACTTAATAAAACCAAGTAATTTTATGGTTATATTTTAAGGTGTCCGATGTGCTGCGTGGGAAAGGCACCCGTAACACTGCGAAAGGGCTTTCAAGCAGTACCGGTAAGAGTTGAACTCAAAAGACTTATCGCTTACTGATATTGTTAAATATAAATATTTATAATATTAAAATAATTATTTTATTGTCTTTTTAGGCTCTCTGTCTCCGGGCAGCTCAAATCATTCTCCATTGGTAACTCCCACCCATCAGAGCAGCACAGCACTTTCCCCTGGGGCTCCAGTTTCACATTTGCCCAGGAGTCAGTCAGTAGAGAGCATTTCAGAACGTCAATCGCCAGTCAATGGCAATGAAAGAATACCAAGGACTTTCCATAACATTGCAGACAACAGGGCAAATCTCGGAATGACGACATATCCATTCCGATGTTTTTCACCACCTGGGTACGATCAGATAAACCCTTCACACATCCAGAGGACGTTAATCGCGAGTCCTCCATTTTACTATGCATCTGGTATTCAAAAGACACAATTTTACACCGATGCACCGTTCATCCTCCTTCCTGCTATTTCTGTGCCGGTCACATATGGCTCTCCTTCTTTACAGTGTACTGTTAGCCAATCACGACCATCCAGTCAAAGCAGTGACCAATCAGACATGTCCACTATGAGTATAAACAGTGACGAAAGAGGTGTTAGTTGATAATTGCTAAACATTTAACCACTGTGGCAAAGCCAACCTGAATTGTGTTATTTGACCTTTTGTTAATGTGTGAACACAATGACTGAATTATATAAATAATTTTGTTTATAGGCATTTTTGTAATCTGTGGTATATCTAAAGAGATACTGTATGATGTGGCTTGCTGTGTAATTTAATAGATTTTAGCATTTTTGTTTACTGCATAGTGTATTGCAAAGAGCTATAATATTTATAGGTGTTATAGCAAGACGGCAGAATCATTTTTATGTTCTACATTGTATTAAATTATGTGCTGTCTATGTGTATTTGAGGAGAAACAGGAGAGAGACAAACTTTTCCATTAGAGTTTCGTCTGATTTTGTATTTAAATATCAAAATTGCTTGATTTTCTTTTTCGATTATGATGATTTATTACTTTTTATGATTTAAGTTTGACAAACACACTGCATTTCATACAGAGAAGTGAATTTTCATAATGCACACATGACACACAATATTAATAACCTTTATACCATGGGCCTGTTGAATGCTTTAATCTCATTGGCTGAGAAATCTTCCATGGGTGTTGATTATTTTTCTGTAAACAGCACACCTGACCTGTCAAATGTCTTAAAAATAGGCACCAGAGCAATTTTGTGGTAACCGTGGTATAAGTGGAATAATTTACTCTGGTCCTTTAAATTATTATTTTCTTATAATTCAATGGCCCGTCATTATTTATTCCTTAAATGCTTATGAAAAATTAGTAAGAAAAAGTTTATAAGAAAATTGAAACAGTATTGGACACAGAATCCCTCTAAAATTGTGACTATACACCAAGTTAATGTTTGTGGACAAAATTTTGAATGGCAGTCCCTGTTTGATAAAGTTCTGTGACAGATTTTGATATAATGCAAGAATAGTGATAAAACTGACTTATTGAAAAGTGGGTTATGTATATATAAAGTCATTGTATAAGAAGAAGGGTAAGTGGCGGGTTTAGACCATGTCCAACCAAAATCTTGTGGCAGTTTAAACCTTATTATTACAAATATACCTACAGGTCCTTTAATATGAATTTCTCTTTGTACTTTTGGTGACGTGGCTTGAAGTAATGTGAATGTATGCTTGTTTTGTTTCCATATGAATGTGTCGCTATAAATGCAGCAGTGTATAGTAACCTAATTTACTAAGTTTAAAAATAAATATTTTTTTACATAAGCGTGTGTTTCATGGTCAATATTTGTGTGTATTGAAATGTGGGGGAAGGTTTTTTTATACATGGGTACATCCCCTCAAATTCAAACTCTGATATTTGATTGGTCGGTTTAGATTCATGCGTTTACGTCCTCTGAGATCGAGCTAGCGTACGGCCATGTTAAATCTTTAGTCGGAAGAGACAAAGCCAACAGCAAAAAAAAAGAATTTCTCAAGAAACGATTGAAGAGTTAAGTGTATTATATCCACAAAGAATCAAACACTTCAAATTAGAAGGTAACATGCTCGGCCATAAGCTTAATTTGAATTAGACGGTTATTTTTCCTACGCTGTACGGTCTTATTAACGTCTAGCTAGGCTAACATGTCCTAACAATGTAGCCACTGGCAGGTTGAGTTAGCATGCTGTTTAATAGTATCAGAAATGTGTTTAATCGATCTCTCAAAATCCATGAAACAAAGATTTAAGGCATCTGAATAGTGTGTTACGACGTGTGAGCCTATTTTAATGTTTAAAACAAAAATTTTGCACTATTGTGTTGAAACCGAGAAAAGTTTAACGATAAAGCACTATTGTGGTGCTTCGTTAGCACGGTTAGCTCAGTTAGCGCCGCAAGCACACACATTTAGCAACAGATCTGATTGTTAAAACCGTTAGATACTTAGTGAAGGTCATCACAGTCGACCAGAAATAAATCATTTTTTCATTCGATTCGAAATAAGACTGATGATGACAGATTAACCATGTTTATAGTATGAATTACGAGTGTTCGTATACTTTAACAAGTGACAGAAACTGTTAGCTAAACGTGGGTCATGTTAGCTAACG
Organism: Paramisgurnus dabryanus; assembly: GCF_030506205.2. Lineage (NCBI taxonomy): Eukaryota > Metazoa > Chordata > Actinopteri > Cypriniformes > Cobitidae > Paramisgurnus > Paramisgurnus dabryanus. The sequence goes on from NC_133349.1 coordinate 17,580,311, forward strand.
TTAGTTTTGTTGTTTGTCTATATGTTGTGCACTGATTAGTTTTTGTCTCTTTTAAGGTATTTTAAAGGTTGTTTTGTAAAATGGGGGAACTTTCTTTAGTAAAACGTACATTTATTGCTTTTATGTGTGGCAGGTGGTACTTCCCAGAGTCCAGTATTTCCTCAACTGAAGTGTTCAGGAACTTTGAAGTGAAGCGAAGAAAAGCAAGACATTGTGAAGCCAAGAGGAGTCATCTATGGACTGTCAGTCTAGTTTTGGACAGTTCATCCTACGTTGACTTTTGGACTGTAATTCCTCAGCGACTTGTGCCTCAGGATTTGTCAGATGATTAAATTGATGCAAGTGACATTCGACAAACATTGAAATTCCTCATACGGACGTGAATACCAGAATTTTAGAAGCACATTAAGAACCATTAGCTGAGCCTTGTGCTTTTGAATGTAAAGACTTTGCAAATTTTGGATACCAAAAGGAATACAAGAGGGTACTACAGAACTTATGCAATCTGATAAGTAAAAAAAAAAGGAAAAAACATAAAAAGTGAAGTGAATACTTTGTAAAAAAAAAAAAAAAAACATAAAAAATTCAGGGATAGTATAAGCGTTTTTCAACAGCATTATTAGATTTTTTGATCACTTGCAATTTGAAATCCTTGTGCAAGACTTGAATTTGCACATACCTGTTTGCTAGTTATTTTGTACTTTGGCTCTAGGCTTTTGAAATATTTATTGATATAAATATAATTTTCTCCTATTTTAGGAGAGTCTTCTTATTGTAAACATTTTTATACGCCAGGCCCTCTTCTTTTTAAGAGGTCTGTACGTACCAGAGATAGAAACTGTTTACAAAAGCGTGCATTGAGCAAAACAGTTTAAGAAAAGCTAAGTAGCAGCAGAAAAGATTTCATTGAGACTATATTGAGGAATAGATCGAATCAATGGCTACAGCAAGAACAGAAATCCCTGCTCCACTCATGGCAATGACCAAACAAAATGGACAGTCTAAGGCCATGTCCCTCCAATCAGGATCACTTACTTCCTCATCGCAATCAGGAAAAACACCTGTTGTGCCCCAGAAAGGAAGCAGTATACCCCAAAGCAGTGGTGGTATCAGGTAGGTTCATAAATGATATGTAAGAGACCTAAGATCTGTCATCAGATCGTAGATGGCTTGTGATGACTGGACAATTTTGTCTCTATATATTTTATGGATAATTGTTTTTAGGTTTGGAGATGACTGGAAGAAGTGCCTGCAGCTTCCACCGAAAGACACGAGAGTGAGAACCACAGTAAGTTGACAACCAATGTACCGTTTACATTTTGTATGGTTTTACTTGATTTTACCTTGCAAGCAAATTGTAACATATCATAATGCAATACAATTATTTTTATATCTCCCAGTTAAAAAATTAACTTCCTCTTCTCTAACAGGATGTGACTGCAACCAAGGGGAATGAGTTTGAAGATTACTGCCTTAAACGGGAACTGCTAATGGGTATTTTTGAGATGGGCTGGGAGAAGCCATCCCCTATCCAGGTAATACAGATTTCCACCTTTCTCCTAATGTAGATCTCCATATAGTGATGATATGCAGTTAGAAGAGTCTTAAATATTGTGCCTTAACTGTATTGCCTGTTATTTTAGGAGGAGAGCATTCCCATTGCCTTGTCAGGTAGGGACATTCTCGCCCGAGCTAAAAATGGCACAGGGAAAAGCGGAGCCTACCTCATCCCCCTCTTGGAGAGGATTGATCTGAAGAAGGACTACGTTCAAGGTTCGGTTCACAAATTATAAAGTGCTTTGTGTTGTTTTTATGTTTAATAAATCCATCACTGATTGAACATGCCATTGTACTCAATTCTTTCTTTTTTTTTTTAGCCATGGTGTTGGTGCCAACTCGTGAGCTGGCACTGCAGATGAGCCAGATATGTATCAACATGAGCAAGCACCTTGGTGGCGTCAAGGTTATGGCTACAACAGGTGGCACTAACCTGAGGGATGACATCATGCGTCTTGATGAGATTGGTAATGGGATTTCCTTGTGTGTGTTTGTCCCAGGCTTGTTGTTTTTGGGTGTCAGAATTTAGGCTGGCTTGAAACTGCATTCAAAATATAATGTAAAAACATGTTTAAACTGTGTCACCGTTGCATAGTTTATGCTTATTTTAAACGTGTGTATTACTGTAAACATGTTTTCCCAAATTGAAGAACAAGTTGAACTTGTCTGTTGTAATCAACAGGAAGCCACAAATTCCTTCAACTCTGAGTATTTATTAATAACTTATTAAGAAAACCATATTGCATTATGGGGATAATCTTCTATGTACTTCATAGAAGTACACTGCCCACCTACTTCAAACTACCCGTTGAGCAATTCTTGAAGTTGTTTCCTTGTTCCACCTCTTTCTGTGTAGCTTGCAAAATTTGCTTATGTTTGCAACAAATTTTATGAGCTAATCTAACAGCCGTTACATTAAGTTTTTTCTTAACTTTCTATACACATCAGTATAATGGTTTTCCATATGGAACGGGATGGGACTTATTAATTGTGATAAATGTTGTTGTTTTACGTTGCCAACCATTTTAATTGTTTCTCCTCTCCAGTTCATGTTATAATAGCTACCCCAGGCAGGATCCTTGACCTGATAAAGAAAGGTGTTGCCAAAGTTGACAGAGCTCAGATGATTGTGATGGATGAGGTGAGACCAAATATGAGGCAAATAAAGCATCCTCTCCAAATTAATTTTCAATGATTTTTTTTAAATTCTTTCTGCTTCTTCACAGGCTGACAAGTTGCTTTCCCAAGACTTTGTGGTGCTCATTGAGGACATCATCAGCTTCCTACCCAAAAACCGTCAAGTTCTTCTCTATTCTGCCACTTTTCCTATTAGTGTGCAGAAATTCATGGTGAGAATTTGTAATTGTTTTAAAATATAACTAGGGCTGGGCGATGTTGACCAAAATTAATTTGGCGATGAATGGTGACAAATGTCTTAGTATTTTCTAACAAGTGAAATAAATGTTTACATGCAAGTCAACGACTTGTGTGAGATGTCAGTCACCTTTATAAAGTGTATGAGGAACATAAAATCTGACCTGGTTAAAGGGATAGTTCGGCCAAAAATGATATTAAACCCATGATTTACTCACCCCCAAGCTGTCCGAGTTGCATATGTCCATCGTTTTTCAGACAAACACATTTTCGGATATTTTAGAAAATGTTTTAGATCTTTCAGTTGATTAAATGTAATGATCCACGACCTTCAAGTCCAAAAATAGTGCGTCCATCCTTCACAAATTAAATCCAAACGGCTTCAGGATGATAAACAAAGGTCTTCTGAGGGTAATCCGCGCGGTGTTGTTGTAGAAATATCCATATTTAAAACTTTATTAACGAAAATATATACCTTCCGGTAGCGCCGCCATTTTAGACTCCTCTGTATTCAGGAGATAGTATTAGCATAGTGTACGCACTTTTCTTAGTGACGTATGACAAATTCGGAGGGCGGGGGCACAGAGCAGCAGCAGAGTAGCCTCCGTAGGCTGCGTAAGCTCTCATCCTGAATGCGGACGCGACTAAGATGGCGGCGCTACCGGAAGATATTTATTTTCATTAATAAAGTTTTAAATGTGGATATTTCTACAACAACACCGCGCAAATTACCCTCAGAAGACCTTTGTTTATCATCCTGGAGCCGTTTGGATTTAATTTGTGAAGGATGGATGCACTTTTTTGGACTTGAAGGTCGTGGACTATGGGTGGACCACGTAACATTACATTTAATCAACTGAAAGATCTAAATTATTTTCTATAATATCCAAAAATGTGTTTGTCTGAAAAACGATGGACATATGCAACTCAGACAGCTTGGGGGTGAGTAAATCATGGGTTTAATATCATTTTTGCCCAAACTATCCCTTTAAAGGCCTCAATGTACTTCTGTTGCAAAGAGGGAGGCTCGTTTCAAACCATACCGATGTAGGTGGTATTGTCTCTTCCCATATCCCACTGGTTAAAAATACAGATATATTATCAAAACTCTATATATCGCCCCAGCCCTAAACACAGAAGATGTCTTATGCTTGCCACATGTTTTTGAATGAATAAAAAGAAATTTGAAAGGTAACTTAACATTTTAAAGTAAATGTATTTGACTGATTTAATCCTGGATACAGTGAGAAAATCTTGCCTGTTTTGTGTATACGTCTGATTTAGCAATGTTACTATTTATCCTTTCTTCTTTTTCCTAGAGCAAACATCTTCAAAAGCCATATGAAATCAATCTTATGGATGAGCTGACATTGAAAGGCATCACTCAATACTATGCCTATGTAACAGAAAGACAAAAAGTACACTGTCTCAACACCCTTTTCTCCAGGGTATGAAAACATATTTGCCCTTAGTTTATAAGTGTTTTTTTTTTTTTTTTTTTTTTTTTTTTTTTTTTTTTTTTTTTGTGGGACTGGGTGATTTTTATATTTCTGTTATTTTAGAATAATCTGGCATGCTTTTAATCATATATTTTGTGTTGTGTAGTATACAGGAATAAATAATAATTTATTTTTTTCCTTTTGTGCATTTAATGTTTCTCTTTCTTATCTAGCTCCAAATCAACCAATCAATCATCTTCTGTAACTCCACCCAAAGGGTGGAACTCCTTGCCAAGAAGATTACACAGCTTGGTTATTCCTGCTTTTACATCCATGCCAAGATGATGCAGGTCAGCTTCAAAGGGCCTTTTAATAATGCCTGGTAGTTTCAGTTGTTATTTGCCTTTACTTATATTGGTATCTATCAAAATCACAGGAATACAGAAACCGGGTGTTCCATGACTTTAGAAACGGGCTGTGTAGGAACCTGGTCTGCACAGGTATGGATCATCTTGTTTACAGCATATGTCTGTTTAAATTATTTTTATGATAATTTCTGAAACGTTAATGTGTTTTCATCTCAGATCTTTTCACAAGAGGAATTGACATCCAGGCTGTCAATGTAGTTATCAACTTTGACTTCCCCAAAAATGCAGAAACGTACTTGCATCGCATTGGCAGATCAGGTAAAGCATAGCAATGTTGATCTTTGAGGGGTTAGCATTATAATGGTGCTTGGCGCAGATGACCTTAAATGTTTGATTCTATGTATTCAGGCAGGTATGGTCACCTGGGTCTGGCCATTAACCTGATCACCTCAGAAGATCGTTTTAACCTGAAGGGCATTGAGGACCAGCTGATGACTGACATCAAGCCCATTCCCAGCAGCATTGACAAGAGCCTGTATGTGGCAGAATTTCACTCCCTTAACCCTGATGAGGAGGAGGCTGCTCAAAAAGCAGCAGAGCTGATTTAATCCCTGACTGGTAAGAAGGCAAGATTATAAGTGATTGATTGATTGATTTAACATCTGTGTCTAAATCTTACCTGAATTGTTTCATGTGTAACTAAATTGTAGTTGAAATCTGTTTCCTTTCAGGAGAATAAGTGGACCGATGCTTGGCATTCTGCACATTTTCTACTGAAGACAGGCGCAAAGATGTTTTGTTCGTTTGTTTTGTTTTTTTTTAGTTTTAATTGTCATCAGCTAAATGATCCAGTGGTCTAGAACTGCCATGGTTAAATGTGATCAACTGCTGGAAGTTAAGGGGCCAGTATAAAGTCATTTAGGTCATGCCAGGATTCTTACCCTTAGCACAATAAGCCACTGTTCTTTGAACCTAGACCATTCAGTGTCCACAACTGCTGTTAATTTAGCTGATCAGAAGAAAGTTAATTTTTTGGAAAAGGAGAGGGTGCCAACAAAATTAATACCATAGCGAGACCCAGTACTTGTTGTGGCAACAGTTAATGTCCTAATGTGAAAGGTCTTTTTGCGCATTTTTAATAAATGAATTCTTACTCTTGAGGAAAGTTCTCATTTATTATAAATGCCTTCGTTCAGGAAAAACCCCAAAAAGAGGTAAAAAGTGTCGAATGATCTTCTGTTGGTTGTTTACAGCCTTGTTGTACATATAATTTCTGGAGAAGGTAAAACCTGGTTCTTTTGCCAGCTGACATTATTTCTAGTTGAACTGTTTTCATTGGCTTGCTGTTGACCCTCAGCACCATGTCATCTTTTCTTTAAAAACTCTGCAGCACTCAAGCATCAAGACCTTTAATTATCCATGTTGCGCCACTCTCACAACTGTCTCTGTCCCCGTAAGTGCCTTAATCTATTATAAACTTCCTCTGGATAGGAGGGTGTTCCAGGTATGTGGTGCAAAAAGGCTGTGTCAGGGGAAAAAATGTTACATGATAGATTTTAATTCCTGTAATACCTCAAACCCATACGTCACTTCTCGATTTGGCTCATTGGTTTATTGGTAGTAACCATTTTCTATTTTGGGTGAGCAATAGAATTGCTTGTCAAACACCAGGCACTCAGATTTTTAATTGAAGTATGATTTTCAGTAGTTTGAACTTTAAGTCTGAAAAAACAAGTTAGGCTGTTTGGTATCTTTTTTCCTGCTGAAACAAAGGTGAATAGCAGTATGGGGTTTGGCGTATTTCATAAAACAAGGTTATGCGATTGATTGAATTGAGTCTTTTCCTCTGTCTAATGCACAAAGCGAGTGATGTCTTTTACAACATATCAGCACACATGCTATGATGAAATGGCAGCTGTAATAAAGTTGGTATCTCTCAATGTAAACTTATGTCCCATGTTGTATGTGTTGAATTGTGCTCTCTTTGCCATGTGTTGTATAAAGTAGAAGCTGTTTGTTTTACTGTGAGGATTAATGGGAGAATGGCCAAAGCTTTTGCTCCAAATGTTAATGCCAGCCTATCCTGTCCCTTCTCTTATAAGCAAAATAAAGTCCAGCATATTCTCCATGTGTGTGTTTGTTTTTCCCTCGACTTCATACTAAATGATACTAGAATAAATGTGAATACACTAGAATAGTTGACAGCGGAAATGCATGCTTCTGAACATCTGATTTATATTGATTTCTAACATTTTAGAGAAATCTTGTGTTCTCTTGTGGTTTGATTTCTGGTACAACAGCATGCCAGTTCTTTATAAATTATGCCTGAAAAAAATATTCAAATCAAGGGCAAATTTATAAATGGCCAGTTACAATAGCACTAATGATGCTGAGTGGGAGGGCATTTCCAGAAATCAACTTTATTAGCACTTCAGCTTCTTTTGAAAAGCAGTTTCTCAGAAAAAAATATTTTAGGACATGCCTGGGGTCATGGGACAATCTGAAACCCTTTAAAAGAGATTTTTGTGGTCTGGTTTTAATAAAGTTTTTGTTGGCATGAAAATGCTGTTTGGTTTCGAATGAAATGTCACTCAACATCAGCAGCATCACATGGTTCCCTTTAAGCAGGGAAAAGCAGACAGCTTCCTGGCAACGGAAACAACAGGCTTGACTTTATAAAATTTTACTTTTATCAGTGGGAGAAAGCAATGCTTAACAGACTTTATTACTTAAAAAAAGAGAAGAACATTGTGCATACTTTAAAAGGGATTTTGTGCGTGTGTCACTAAACTAGAAATTATTTTTTTTAAAGCTGTTGATAATCCAAATAAATGTTTTAAAAACGACTGAATGCTCACTGCATATTTTGAATAATTATTTGCAACAATATAACTAATTTATTTTTTAAGACAGAATGCTGAATTTATAATTAAAAAGTTAGTTTGTTTAAACCCATGCTACCAGGCAGTCATACCCTTGAAGCGTAACTTTGAAGAATTCACGTCATATGCCATCGTATTTCCTTTATCTGATGACCTCAGTCAGAAGGACGGAATACTCAGTAGCCAATCACCACACAGCTCTGGTGCCCTGTATCCAATCATATTCTAAAAAAGCCGGAATGGGCGGGCCAAAACGTCGATTACGTATGTTGTCCCGTACAGCCTACCGGTGCCTCTCAGCCGTATAACTGGACTGCATTGCTAAGCGTAAGTATAACACGAGGCCTGCAAATAGTTACATACATTGTATTCATGCATTTGTTATGAATTACTGCCGCATATATTAATGCACATAGTTGTGTAGCCATTATGCAGTACCGTTGCCCGTCTCACTAAAAGATTTGCTCATCGTTCATGCCTTATAATCATGTTAGCTAGTTGCTAGCATCAACCTTAGCCTACCTGCTATTTAGCCAGTGAGGCATGAATGAAGCTCCACATGCTAGTAGGTTGCGCCTGTCTAGTGTGTCTCTATTTTGTTGTTGCTAAGCTTAGACCAGTGTCTGTCCAGTGAGAGTCGCAGCTAAACTGCTTGTCAACTAAACGGGCTAAAGGTTTAAAGTGCTTTGGCAGTTTGTAGCAGAAATCCGCAGTGTCAATGTGTGTAGTGTTCAGTCAGTGAAGTGTTTGGTCTATTGAATCAGTGGATATTTTGGTCACAGCAGGAGCATTGTTGGCAGGGTAGTGTGGCATCTTTCACCAATCTTTTTTTTTATTTTTTGAATTGTTCTGGCACTGCCAGATTGTTTAATAAGACATCATGATATGACAGATTTTTTTGTGCGGTGCACTTGAAGTTTATATTTAGGAAAAGTTTTTGCATACACAAAAAATACATTTACTGTTAAACAGGATGCATGCATTAGTCATATTACTTGCTTAATAAAAACTCGTTTTAAACAGAACCGGTGCCCTATAATAAAATCTTCCTATATTCACCCTCATTACTGGACATCCTCAACCTTGTAATAAATTAGTCATGTGATGGCAGACTGTAAATAGGGCATTTTTACAATAGCACTGGTAACTAAAAACCATAGCCTTTGTGTGACTGTACATCCATGCGTGTAGGTCAAGTAATTAAAGATGCATCTTTGTTCAGGTAGTAACCAGGACAACAAAAAATACTTAATTCATTCTTTATTCCTAAATTGTTGATATAGGACTTTGCTCATTTTAACATGTCTAAATATATTATTGAATTCGGTCAGTTCACTTTAGGATTCAATCACATTTTTATTGCACTGTTGAATTTTTTTTCAGCATGGGCAGTGTGTTGGCTGCCAGCTCCCCAAACCCACCCCCAACCACAGGGGGTGGCAGTGCCCCAGGGGGGGCAGGTCTAGTGACGGTACCTCCAGGTTTCACCATGCCCCCGGTATCTTCAGTCCCACCCTCCTCAGGCACACAGGGACAGGCTGGGGCAGAAACGGAGGGCTCTCTCCCCAACCCTGGCACATTTGAGGAGTGTCATCGCAAATGTAAAGGTTAGAGTAAGACTTGTATTCTTTCCTTGAATCAGTTTTATTATTTTATGATCAAGAGCTGCAACTCAACATTGAATATGTATAATATTTGTGTCTTCTTTTCAGAGGTCTTCCCTGTACAAATGGAAGGGGTACGGTTGGTTGTCAACAAGGGCTTGAGTAATCACTTCCAGGTTAGCATGAATGTCAGCTTCCACTTGATGGGAGTATGAAGTTTTATTTTAGTAATGACTTTGATGTATGCTTTGGGGTTAAATGTCAAAGGCCAGGAAAATATGTTATCTCCTATCTTTTTCAGGTTAGTCACACAGTTACTCTAAGCACCTTGGGTGACTCCGGATACAGATTTGGAGCCACATATGTGGGCAGCAAGCAAACCGGTCCTGGAGAGGTGAGACGCTCTGTTGCTTTTTAAGTCATTTAAAGCTTTGTTGCAGAAATATGTTACTTCAGCAAGTGGCAAATGTGACGTTAATGTTTTTGTTTGTTCTTTTTCAGTCATTTCCTGTCTTGGTAGGTGACATGGACAACACTGGCAGTGTCAATGCACAGATCATCCATCAACTTACCGGTCGTATACGCTCTAAAGTGGCCATGCAAGTATGTATCACTCTTAACAATCAGGTTCAATGAGTTAAATCATAATGGAAAAAATATGAAATTACAACATTGATTTTTAATCCCTGAAAAGAAATAATTTATTTATTAAATTGAAGGCGGGGTGCATGATCTCTGAAAGCCAATGTTGACATTTGAAATCACCTAAACAAACTCGCCCCTACCCCAATAGACCTTCTTTTGATAGACGCGCTTCACACATACGCAACCCAGGCAACGATGTCGGTTAGTAGACACACCCCTTACTGTTGATTGGCTATTTGTGTGTTTTGGTACTCGGCCCGACTCCCTTTTCCAAAGTGTTTGTCAAAAATCATGCACCCCTCCTTTAATAAAGGCCACCGACAAATTGTATGAAATTATACACAATGTTTTACCTAATTCTAGACACAGCAGCACAAGTTTGTAAACTGGCAGTGTGATGCAGAATATCGTGGTGATGACTTCACCGCTTCTGTTACCCTTGGCAACCCAGACATTCTCGTTGGATCTGGTATTGTTCTTTGCAATTGCCATTTTAAAGGGCTTACCAAGCATTTGTTTTGAAATCAAGGTGAAATATGAACAAAAGAAGATGACTGTGATCATGTTTTATCTTTTAGGTATAATAGTAGCGCATTACCTCCAGTCTTTGTCGTCGTCTTTGGTATTGGGGGGTGAGCTGGTGTATCACAGGAGACCAGGAGAGGAGGGCACGGTCACATCGTTAGTGGGCAGATACACGGGTACAGATTTTTTTTATTTACAGCTATATGGGATTACTTGTGTATCACACCACATTGTGTATCTTATATTTCATAAGAGATTATTTGTAACTATTTCATGTGTTACCTTATCATCCTCAGGTAGTAATTATGTTGCCACGTTGACTGTTGGAGGAGCTGGTGCACACGCATCATACTACCACAAAGCCAATGACCAGGTAATTCACACATGCCTGTTTAACTTAAGAACATTATGTAAAACTTATGTTTGTGAAATGTTTTTAATTCTTTCCCTGCCAGCATTTAAAAAACAAAGTTGCCAGCCAGCGGCAGCATTTTTCATGATTTTCACAAAAATTTTATGCCTTACAGAAAATGTTCTTCTTTAGATATATAAACATACAATAAACCAAAAGATAGAAAAGACCCTCTGCTTTCAAACAAAAAATTTTTTTATCCTAGCTTGATTAGTTCTCTTCATATCACCTCTCAAATATGGGTAGGTTTCTTCAAAAACACAAAATTTTGGGCAAAATTTGAGCAGGGATAATTACATTTTTGTGAAGGACTTTTGATGAGATCCCATTCAGAGCGATCCTCAAAACATACACAAAGTTCTTTTTCTTTCACGTGAGGCGTTATGTCCGGAAGAGCACAACCTGGTGGTTAATAGCGGTATTGTGGAAAGCTGGAAATACTCGTCATTGGCAGGGAAGCATTTTCTCTTAATCGACGAGTTAAAATATGAGGAGCTCAGATGCGCAAAAATGCCACATCCATAAAAAATGACATAATGATAAGCAAACGCAAATACTTACGCTTTATGTCTGCTTAATCCCGACCTCAGGCTTTTCAAAAATATCACTTTGTTTGTAGAATCCCTTAAAGTCTCCCTGTAGTCAAGAATTTCATCATTTAAAATGCATCTTTGAGCATCATAATGACATATAAAAAAGTTTTGCCTATCACAGTAATTTCTTCATGCTTTAAAACTGCTTGAATGCAATGCTACACCTTTGCCTCATTTAGTATAAGCACATTTATTAATATGCAGATTAGTCCCGCCTCTACTCAATCACACAGCTTGGACCATAGTTGTGAATATGCAAATTAGTCCCCACCAGCACTTGGACCATATATATATATATATATTCATGCAAATAGATGCTACATTTGGCAGTTTCATACACATAACTGCAAAGTTTGGTTTCACACAATGCATATGTGAATTGTGTGCTGCAATCTTTTCAGCATCCATCTATCTGGCATCCATACATAATAACTAAAATTACGGATCCACAAGTTCAACTGTGTTAATATGATTGGTTACATGTTTGTGACGATGGAAACCAATGCAATTTTTAAACTGTGGTAATGAGACTTGGAAATGGTGTTAAATTATGAATTTTCCCATGGCTTGTCTTAAAATATATAAAAATTCCTAAATAGACAGCTAATTTACAAGAAAACATGTCAGACGGTTTTGGATCTAAGCTCTTCATATGTTTAAGAAGAGATTTTAGATTATTAATTTATGGTAGCTAAGTTTATTTATTTAGATCAAGCTCTCATGAATTTAAATCTCTTTCACAGCTGCAAGTCGGGGTGGAGTTTGAGGCTAGCACACGGATGCAAGACACAAGTGTGTCGTTCGGTTATCAGTTGGATGTACCTAAAGCAAATCTGCTATTTAAAGGTACAACATTATTACTCCAAATACAAGATTACATGCAAATGTAAAAATTCATACAATACTTCCATTTCTCATCCTCTCTGTCCTCTTTATTCACCGTCCTCAGGTTCTTTAGATAGCAACTGGGTGGTGGGGGCCACGCTGGAAAAAAAGCTGCTTCCCCTTCCTCTATCGTTAGCTCTTGGCGCCTTCCTTAACCACCGCAAGAACAAGTTTCAATGTGGTTTCGGCGTCACCATCGGATAGAGCAGAAACAGCTGCGATTAAGAATCTCAACAGATACAACCCTCCACCATGCTTGGACTGGTGCAAAGAGACACGAGGACAGAAACCAACACTGAAATAGACTCACAGACTCCCAATATTACTGCGGTTAACCTTCACAGGGATGGACCAGGACAAAGAGCTCTGAGGACTATATAGGTCCATCAGAGTTCTCATCAGTTTAAATGTTCATTGTAACCCGGCTTACCTGACAGATTTAAACAGATGGGTCATATAAGGTTTGTTTTTAAATGCACATCATGTGAAAGAAATATACGTGTTACATGTAAGGTGTTTTGGAAAGAAGTTCATATCCGTTTCATAATATGATGTGTTCAAATACAGTCTGTAATTGTGGAGATGCCTTTGCTGTTTTTTTATACCTTGTGTTGACAAAATGATTTCTCTTTTATTAAGGGTAATATAATGTCTCAGTTTATTTTGCCACCGTTATAAACATGAACCACAAGTTCAGTCTATATAAATGTATTTGAGCGGGATGAGTGCTCAAATGTGTTTTCTTCATATTTAGCATGTAAAATGATGATTTAATTTTAATAATTCATCCCCCAATGGCTAAAATATGACAATTTGATGCATGGGAAGCTCTGTGTTTGGGAGTGGAGTTTATGCCTGTGTCCCTTTGTCTTATTTTAACTAGTTGCACTGAACTAAGAGATTTGACGGAGGTCCTTGTCCTGTAATCGTCTGTTAAGGTCTTAGGACCGAATTTGGAACGTTGGTTTCATACCGACGAGTGTACCAATCAGACTGTCCTTTTTATGTGTCTCAAAAAAATCTACTGCATCACTGAATTTTACATGTGGAAGAATTTCCAAAGTTTGTATTATTTTAATTAGCTGTTGTACACAAAGGTTGTAGGGCAGTCAAAGGGTTGGTGCAAATACTGTAATAAACATGTAAAATTTAAGGCGGCTTTATTGCCCAGTGAAGTTTTTCCATGTCTTATACTGTCTTCATGTCTTTGTGACATGGAGAGGTACTGTAAGGCAGGCTTTTGGCCTGATTCTAATGGATTATTTTACAGTGCAATTATGCTGAATAAACATTTGGTTGTAAAGTAAGTTTTGAAATGCAGCAGATTTGTTTCATCTTTGAATAAGTGTATTTGTCCTAAGTGAACTAATATTTTCCCTGACAAAATTATAAATCCAAAGTAGAATATTTTGTCAATTAAATAGAAAAAACTAAACATATAAAAAAACAACAACAACTGTTACTTAACAAGCATACTGCAAAATGTTGTTTTACTTTTAACATCAACCAAAATACTGTAATTTGTATGAACGTATAACTCAAAACTGTGTAAAAACATTTGACAAATTATGTTTTTCCCCCCTGTCTCTTCTGGTTCTGAATCTTTCTCTTCATAACAAGGTCCAACTCAAGGTCTGACTCCTGGACATCTGCGTTTCCACAGCCAACCTTAGGGCAGCTGTGATGAATGACAAAAACATAATGGAAAAAGTGATACACTGTTTGGCCTTTAAAGGAAATAATAGACATTTAGAGTAACATAAGAGAAGCTTAAAGAAAAAAACTTTTTTAATTATTTTATTATGTTCTTACCTCAACTTAGATGAATTAATACACACCTATCTTTTTTCAATGCTTGCACTTTTAATCTTTGTACTGCGCTTCTTAAATGTGTTAGCATTAAGCCTATCCCCATTCATTCCTATGAACGAAACGAAAGTTTTATTTTGTGCCACCATACTTACTTGTGTAACTACTCAAGTAACAGTCTTTAAATAGGGAAAACATGGAATTCTAATTTCATCCCTGTTTGGAGCTAGGGTTGTAACGGTATAGCGGTATACCTTGATATTAACTTTACGATTATCATACCATAAATATTTGCTTATATGCGGTTTTGAAAAAAAAATTAAGCAGATCTCACCTGCGGTACTACGCACATGCAACTTCATTTTTCTCGTGACTGCTAGACTCCACTCGTTTATGTACAGCAGAGAAAATGTCAGAGACTACAAATTCTATCCTCTATCCCCACAGAAAAAAATTAAAATCTACAGTTTTGGAATACTTTGGGAATACGTAAAACGAACGTGTGGTTACCCTTGAAGAAGGATATCCAGTTTGCAAGAAATGTGGACGAAAAGTGGCTGCAAAAAGAGGCACTGAAGCCCATTTAAGTGATTTATATTACAGATCAATTTAAGTTGATTATTATACTTAGGCCATATAATAAAAACTATCCATTGCACTCACTATATATCCAGAGCAGCTCTGGGAGAAATTAAGGAGTATTTTATCATTTTATTTAAATGTGTGCGAAAAAGTGGCGTCTGCGCCTAATGTCTATATTATATGCCCGGTGCGTAACTCCAAGGGAAATGAATAGAATGGTAAGAAAGAGACCGCACTCAGGGACTGAATCAAATACAAAAACTGTATTAAAATACCGAATCGTGTTCACAGGCCATAACAAACACAAAGACAAACGTTTCGGGCTTAGCCCATCATCAGTGTCACAACTTCCAAGTTGTGACACTGATGATGGGCTAAGCCCGAAACGTTTGTCTTTGTGTTTGTTATGGCCTGTGAACACGATTCGGTATTTTAATACAGTTTTTGTATTTGATTCAGTCCCTGAGTGCGGTCTCTTTCTTACCATTCTAATCATTTTATTTAAAAGAATAAAATTAAAAGAATCAAAAAAGATTAAGAATTAAAGTTTACTTTTTTTGAAAATGTATTTTTTTCCCAAAAAAGTTACAATATAATATAATTAAAAAATATATAATAAACCAGTTCAACCCAAAACCCCTATCTGTTTTTTTATTGATGTTGATGATAATAATAATAATAATAATAAGTGTTTAATACCGGCAAACCACGAAACCGTGATAGTTTCTGAGACGATTATCATACTGTGAAAATCTCACACCGTTACAACCCTATTTAGAGCCATAGGAATGAATGGGGCTAGGCTAAATGCTAAAATTTAAGAAGCGCTGTACAAACATTAAAAGTGCACGCATGGAAAAAGATAGGTATGTATTAATTTGTCTAAGTTGACATAAGAACATACTTAAATATTGAAAAACAGTGGTATTTTCCTTTATGTGCTTAACATTAAAATACAAGAGTAGGCTTCTTAAATGGATGTGTAAAAGGCAGAACTCTATACCTCAGAAAAATATAGCTACCAACCAACAGCACTACATTATATAATTTAATGTTTTGTTTAATTCCAAATCTAAGTTTGAGATCGTTTTATTTCATGAATTTTCTTGGGGGGGGGGTGAAGGGATGCACATAAAAATAAAGTTTGAGAACCACTGCTTTAGTGTCAACATACCGACATCTCTTTTTATTTCTGTGCCTGGCCTTAATCACTTCAAGTATAGCGTCTCTGTCATAGTAATGCTGGCATTTCTTGTTTTTCACTGGATTGACCATCACATCCTGTTAGAGAAAGTAATGTTTGAAAAAAGACAAATCTGAATTAATAAAGATTTCTATACCATCCATATTCAGATGATGATGCAACATCAATAACACTACTCAAACATGATGTATACCTGGGTGAGAGAGCAGGTGAAATTTGGTTGACTCTGTGTTACAGCGATGTCATCATCCAGCTCCTCCTCTGTGTTCTCAGTAGTTGTTTGACTAGCTGCAAATAAACACATGCTCAAATATTGTACATGGGGAAATGGCAATAGTTCTAATATTTTGATCTCAATATGGTGTAGATGTCCCACCTTGCATTGCATATTTTCTGATACTGTCTTTGAAGGCTTTCACTTTGCTGTGCCTTTGCAGGTCTGCATCGGAAACTTCAGCCATAAGCTCAGAGAACCGATCCTTTACAGATGCTCTTAGATTAAACATTGCATCTGGAGGTGCGTGTCTGACCTGCAGAAGGTAAGACAAAGCCAGTGTCAGTCAGCAGGTACCTTGATATAAACAGTTAGAATTTGTCAACTGAGTAGAACTTGATTGAGTACTGTGGTCCAGACTGCAAAGAGATATTCTGTCTGAATTTGGCAAACCTGAGCAGTAACGTCCTCCACAGATCCCACAAAACAATTTATTTCTCTGTCTAGTTTTGAACATTGCAGCATCATCTCCTCCAAATTCCTCAGAGCCGGGTTGTCAGTCGTTCCTTAAAAAACAGAGGTTGTAAAGGTGAATATTAAAGGATGTGTTCCTGAAGCTCAACTGGTACAGCATGCCAAGAGCAGTGGTTTCTCACCTTCAGTTTCGACTATTCCTAGCGCAACGTCTGATACCATGTCCATACACGCGTCAATATCATTTTTGCATGACTTCAAAGACGACAACGTGGGCTGCACTGAACTTAGAGACATCTCTTAAGTTTTTGACTGCTCGAAAAAACAACAGAAATCAGCATACATATATATTCATAATTCACTAGTTCGAACAGACGCGACTTGAAATCGTTTACCTTGTATTTATTAAAAAAAATAGCTAATGACAATATCTATGTTAGTTGACGTTTTAGTTTCTTTTTATAAAACTGATACGAAACCTACCTTTCACCAAAAGAAGCGCCACTGAACGCCGTTTCCGGTTTCAAAGAGCTTTGGAGGAGCTGTTTATAGACGCTGCGCAGTTTGGTCGGCCTATGGTATTGAAGTTACGCGAGAGCGAGTCTTAAGCTGTGGTTTAAAATTGCTCTCGCGGTACTTTGATGTCACCTTAATCGGTCTGCTTAGCCCCGCATAAATTCAAACACACATCCAAATTACAACATACGATGCCAAAATTTAAACTGTAGAAAAAAGATTACAATTAAAAGTATAACCTTCAATAAATTGAATATTTTTCAATAAAATCTTTAGTATTTTTGTTTTTAAAAATCCTCATTTTTTTTGCATGACTGTTAATTTGACAGTCAAATTTAACTGAACTCCAGGACGCGTCTGTACGCAGCCACGTCATGTAAACGAAACGGGGAAGGAGTACGCGCATCAGAGTAACCAAAATAGAAGACAGGACCAGCATTTCTGCACAGTGATCAATTTTTCGTTGCTGCACCTGCAATTTCACCAAAACCAGCACCGGCGGAGAACAGACAGATAATTTCCCGGGTGTCAAATCATATGGCAAGATGTCAGATATCGGGGACTGGTTTAAAAACATCCCTTTCGTCACTCGATACTGGTTTGCGGGCTCAATAGCCGTGCCGCTAATAGGAAAGCTGGGATTAATCAGTCCTGTGTATCTTGTGTTATGGCCGGAGGCTTTCTTTTATAAATTTCAGGTACGTTCACACTGACATTTCACAACACAGAAACTTCATAAAACAACAGCGGTGATGACTAAGGCCTTGTAGGCCTCATACATGAGTAACGTTACTCCAGTGCGACACATGATGGACTACATTTAGGAGAGCTGTGTTGTTGCTTTTTTGCATTTGTAGTGGTGATGTTGTTTGCCTGAATGCGGAGTCCAGAGACTTGCTGTGTTAAATATCTATCATAATGTCAACCTAAACATGATCACTGCTTATGATTTCACTTAGTGCTAAAGAAATCTGAACGTACACTGTAAAAAATGTGCTGTAATTATGCAGCTGGTTGCCAGTAACTTACTGTAGAAGATAAAGACTGAAAATGTTTCATGTTCATTTAACTTTGAACAAACTGTTGCCAGTAAATAACATAAATGTAAAGTCTACAGTAAGTTACTTGGAGCTAGTTGCCAGTAATACCCAGTAATACTGTAATTTCTACAGACATTTTACAGTGTAAGTACCGTACACACACTTTTTTTACCTTAACGTCACTACTCTATAGGAAGGATGCTTTAGTAGTAAAATATTATCTTTTAGCTTGGAAAATATGCTACTTAAATCATTTTCTTCCCACACTTCTCTCATTTGGAATAATGGCAATATAACAAAGAATTGGTTTAACATGGACATAAATCATCTTTTAAATATGTTTGAAATTATTAATCCTTAATTCCTATGAACGATTTATGCAAACCTGTAGTTTCCCAATACAATTTAAGGAACTTAATTCCTTAAGTTACAATAATGACCAAGTCAAAGTTAACATTAAACAGTATTGGGTTGATTGATAAAAATGTAATAACAAACATCTTTTAAAAGCAAAATAAAATTATAACTATAGGGAATTGTTTTGAACTTCTATTATTAATAATATCAACTGGAGAAATGCTTGGTTAAAAACCTTTAAATATTGTATTACAAGTAAAACAAAAGAAGTACAATTTAAAATTTTACATACTATTTACCCTGTTAAATAATTCAATTCAAAATTCTTTGATATTGATGATTTATGTACAGAAGTGAGAGAGATATGCTGACTCATCCAAAATATTTGGTCAGAATTGGCAGATTTTGTTTTTTAATTTATTAAAGGCAAATATTATTTTAGATTAAAATATGTTATTATGTATTATAAAAACAACATTAACAAAGATCTTAAATACTTTGTTAATTTACTAATGTTGCTTGCAAACTTCTGTGTCTCTGAAAATCTCTGAAATGTTAAAAAACAAAAAAACATTGATGTGCTTAAAACTACGCATGGGCCGGTTTGAGATTTTGAGGGTATGATAACCTTAAAGGGCGTGTTGCAGGTTAACCACCACTGTTGATTAATGGGTACATAAATCACTCAAGATATGTATATCATTTTTAAAATGTCTCAAAAAAGGTCTTAAAGACCCTTTTTTAATGTTTTTGGTATTAACGTTTTTTTTAAGCAATTCGGCGATGACGTCACGTTGGGTAGAAGTAGATGAAAGCCTCAGCCAGAGCCATAGAAATAGATGAGACATTTATTGCCGTTTTATTAATACTTACGTTTATAATATGGAAATCATATATACATAATAGGAAATATATAATGTGGTATACTGCAAAGTTACCCTGCTAATTATTATTTATGATATATGTGGAGATAAATAAAACTTTGCAAATCTGCTGATTCAATCCATTCATGTCCTGACCACCAGGCTAGAGAGTTTTAAACATCCTTAATCCACACTTACTAGTCTATCATATAATATCTAAAATATATTTTTATGTGAAATAAAAGGAAGTTTTGTTATATTGTTTATGCGATCATAACGAATCACACGATCATTTTATACACAGAAGCAGCGGTCAGCAGCTGCAGCGGGCTTGAATCCAACCGCATACTGCAATAAACAGGCGTTCGGCGGCTTTTTACATCAAAGGATGACAGGCTAGAAACCAATCACTGATCCCCGTATTTTTATAAATCCTGGACATGATTGGACCGGCCGAACGGGTTGAGCACTTTTATATTTGTTGAGCAGAGAGGCTGCATAGTTTGACCAGCGGGCTGCGGGAACCGGCCGCACATCAGACCGACAGACGGTGTTGCTAATATAACTCCCAATGTATAACTATTATCAGACCGGCCAACCGGGAAAGTCCCGACTCTCCCGACTGAAACTCCGCTACTGGCTGTAGGGAAATGTGTGCGTTTTGATCGGTGTTCGAGGCTCTTACCTCGCGACCAGATGTGACGACGTGACGCCTCACTCAGCTTCCAGGATTTGAGTCATGCTGCCTGAAATGAATTCGTTTGTGCTGAAGATCGCATACACCCATTTCAGCAGGATTATGGTCCCCCTCAAACCAGCATGCACGAGTATGTTAATTGTTTGTTTACTTTCTACACGAAGTTATGCTAAGGCTATCTGGCTTTCTGCCTATCTCTCTATACTAGCCCATCTATCTGTCTGTCTGTCTGTCTATCTATCTATCTGTCTGTCTATCTATCTATCTATCTGTCGTTCTGTCTATCTAGTCTATCTATCTAGTCTATCTATATATCTATGTATTTATCTATAATTTGCATTGATATAATCTGAATATTGTACTTTACTCATCTCTCTAGTCACTCTCAATGCTCTTAAGGCAAATTCTCTCCCCAACGTGACGTCATGCAGTGCGTTGAGGGGGAAAGGAGAATCCTTGCAAACCGCTGTACTTTTTCGTTTTGTATTCCGTTTTGTGATAACCAACAACATAAAATACAATGGATAACAATTTAAATGTTTATTATCAACAAGCAAATTGCCCAAATTCGTGGAAAAATTTTACCTGCAAAACGCACTTTAAGCAAAAATACAATGGTTTCACAGTGCTGCAGTATTGCCATTTCAACACTAAAATGTGTTTTTTTTTTTCAAATGTTTGTGTATACAAAAAAAATTTCAACTGGACACAACACATTTTATTTTTAAGCAACATACAACATGAAGTTGTTAAATTATAATATTCTTTAAAAAAATATTTTTTGTAATATATTAAATGTAAACATCAAATTAATTACATGATGATTAAATTATTTTTGTGTAAACACAGCTCATACCTTGGAATGGTATCACAGAAAATGTTAGTGGTTTTGAATCCTTGAGTCTTCAAAACCTCGGTATACCTTGAAACCAGTTACCAACCCATGCCTACTTAAAACACTATGATAGACTCTTTGGATACCCTTTTAAAAATGTATGTAATATTTGTAATACATACACACTTGTATACTATGCTGACTCTTTTAGTTGTTTTGTAAATGTTATTCTCAATTAAAAATTACCCACCACACACAAAAAAAAAAACAAATGAGTAAAATATTAGACTGTTGCTTATTATCAAACCTGCCATTTAAATTAAAACTCATTTACCCACAAATAAGACTTAAATGCATAATTTGTTTATGCATCCAATCTGTTTTCGACCTTTGATAGTTAATTACGCATCTGGGGTTACTTCCGGCTACTTCCAATTTTGCAAAGTACTTTAGCATACTTCTTAAACTTGTAACTGTGATATTTAAAATCTGGTTTGTGCACTAAATACGAGACGTTTACGTTTTACAAAATGTCAACTTTGTCTTTTTTTGTTAAACATTGAAAACAGTCATTCATTAAATTGACACCAGATTGTTTTCTGTTCTACTCAGTTCCACAAGGTGGCGCAAATCTCCCTTTCTGGACTTAAAATTGCAAAAACTTGATGAAAAACCCATTCACCAAAGTCCAAATATCTCCCAGCCATTTTTAGATATTACTGTTGTGTATGTTTTTATAAATCACTTTTAGATTTATTTATTACATGTGTTTAAAAAGTAATTTCATGTGAAACACACACACACACACACAGAGTATTGGAAAGTCTGTATTGATATGTTGCTCTGTCAACTTGTATGTAAAGGTATAATAGTGTAATATAGGTTTTGTTTTGATTATAGTGTAGTCAGTATACTATGCCTTCGGCTATATCTAATAGGTAAAACCAGTCTGGAGTAATGCCAGACAAAAAACTAAGCATCCAGGCCATGGCATTGTTCTCTTGTGAAGGAACCATTTAACTCTTGAGAGGCAGCCAAATAAACCTCTCCCTTATCCTCTCACATTGGCTTACCAATCCTGCTGTGCTTTTAACCCACTTTCCTCTGTGCTGCAGTCCACAGAGGTCACCTCTCCACACAAGTGAGCTGGCGTGATTTATGCTGCAATGCGCGAGGGGGCCGCTGGACTGGCGGGTTACCGCAGAGCTGCTTCAGACGCCAACATCAAAGCGTTGCTGCTCAGCGGATTCACGGTCCCCCAGACCAAAAACCCTGCTAGCTCAGAGTTTCTGTGTGTGCCAGAGGGAGGAAAGAAATAACTAGAAGGGAGGGTGGTGGGATACACGGAGGGGGCGAGGAGAACAGAGAAGAGACATTCAGAGCCCATAGTGAGCGATAAGGTGTGCAGAGCAAATTAAACACTGGAGAGAGTGTCAGATTTATGAAGGAGGGCATGCGTGTCAGTTACTGACCCAGTTTCTTACTCAACAGATCTGGATGAGAGACCAGATGAGGGTCTGAGTTTTCTGTCAGAGGGCAATGTTTGCTCAACTGCTGCAGTCGTATTGTTCTGGTGATGAAAATCGAATCTGCAGTGCAAGCGTAGTTCAAACCTTGATCTTTAGTGCATGAATGCATGTGTTAAATATATTGTTTTTTCAAGTTCTTTTATATACACTCTCTACTATGCTACATTCACATTTATGCATTTGTTATATGCTTTTATCCTAAGTGACATTTGTGTTTCCTGGGATCGAATCCATTGCCATTTGCACTGCTAACGCAATGCTCTTCTACAGGATCATTCAGATCAGAAATCACTAGCTCAGGGTCATCTTGGTTTTTGACAACTCTTTGCGGATGAAATCTTAATTAGTTTATCAGCATCTGTAACTTGCATCCAGTCGCTGATTATATATTTTTTTGCACTCTCTCGACAGATATGGAGACCGCTAACTGCAACAATGTATTTCCCAGTCGGCCCAGGAACAGGGTTTCTTTACCTGGTTAATTTGTATTTCCTATACCAGTACTCCACTAGGCTCGAAACAGGTAGGTCACGTACCATATAAGAATAACTGAATCTGAAACATGCTGAGAGCGCAGAGTGAAATGTGAAGTCAAATCCCATGCTAATCATCATTTATTTCCTCTTTCATAGGAGCGTTTGATGGAAGACCAGCAGATTACATTTTCATGCTTCTGTTCAACTGGATTTGCATCGTTGTATCCTTTCTGCACTGTAAGATTAAATGTGTCATTCGGTGCAATGCAAACAAGTGATTATTTAGTGCCATCAAATTATATTTGTGCATCCCATCCTCGCATTAACTGCAGATGAGTTCAGTTATTAAATGTGACATGCTGAAATCAGCAGGTTGGTGGTGTATTGCATTAAGTGATTTTAATATTCACTGGCAAGAAGTCCATTCCACATAACCATTCACTAAATTGACATGCATTGAGATGTATGTACATGTGTCTTTCCTTTACATTTGTGAATTCAGATAACGGGTTTAATGATGGATATGCAGGTTAGTCATTTTTCTGTTTCTTTCCTTTATTATAATTTTATAAGACTTTAGCCTGGATTTCAGAGACAAAGTCACATTTATCTTGTCTTGTCACTTTATAAAGTGATAAAGTCTGACACAACCTAATTCATAACCTTTTCAATATAAGCTATTAGTTATTTAAAAGTACCATTACTTTTTTATATTTTGATATTCAAAATCATTTTTTGTTTTTAAATATGGCTTTGTTTGTATTTGCAGCTCCTGATGATCCCTTTGATAATGTCTGTTCTGTACGTCTGGGCTCAGCTAAATCGAGACACGGTTGTGTCTTTCTGGTTTGGCACTAGATTCAAGGTGTTAAATATATATCAATATTAATGCCCTATATTTACTGTAAAATATGAGTCATATGTGTTTTAAAACCCACAAAACCTAAACCTGGAACCTGTAATGTTCCCACTCACACAGGCTTGTTATCTCCCTTGGGTTATTCTTGGATTCAACTACATCATCGGTGGCTCGTAAGAATGTTTTTCCCTCACACAGTTTTGTGGTCAATCACTGTAATTTCTGAAGTCGATGATGTTTAAAAATGATTTTTCTCGGTATGACTTGTGCTTCTTCTTTGTCAGTGTTGTCAACGAGCTGATCGGGAACTTGGTGGGCCACCTTTACTTCTTTCTGATGTTCAAATACCCCATGGATCTGGGTGGCAGGTCATTTCTTTCCACCCCTCAGTTCCTGTGAGTTCAGTTTTCACAGCTGTTCACAGCTTTTTGTATTCAGTGCAATGCTCATGTGCATGAAATGTCAGATATGTTAATGAATGAAAGCTATATGATTTGGAAATTTGCTTAATGTTATCTCAATAATGTTTGTGTTTGTTTCATTGTCGTATTCTTCCATAGGTACAATTGGTTTCCCAGTCGACGAGGTGGAGTTTCTGGATTTGGTGTTCCCCCAAGCAGGAGACCTGTGCCTCAGCAACAGGCCGGAGGAGGAGGTGGTGGTGGTGGACGGCATAACTGGGGTCAAGGTTTTCGGCTGGGGGACGACTGACCCTTTTATCTCGCGCCTGTGGATAAACACTGAAACTTCTAACATCAATGCTGCAAAATATGGATTTTATATGTTTTGGAATTGATTTGTATTTGTTGTTTTTCTTCTGACTTACAAGGAGAAGAAGAATGTGAGAGAGATTTTTTCCCCAGCGTTATGTCTTGTTTTTTGTTTTACTCTTGATGTAATATCACACTGTCATTTCAGTGTGTACAGAAACTAGGAAATTCAGAGGACCGGCGTTGATTGTCTTTCCCACAATACAACAGCGTATCAGTATATGTAGGCTTCATATTACTTGCTCACAGTTGAAATCTTATCCATTTCATTTCTCTGTTTACATTCAATGTAAAATGTTTGCATATTTGTTTCAGAACAGTCATGGCCATTTTTTTAATTAATCTTAATTTACGCTTAAAATTCGTTAGGTTTAAATTGTCAAATCTTTTTTTTCCTGAACAGTACACATGCTTTACATTTGTGAATGAACTGAATTATCAATCAGATACTTGCAGATGAAAATGCTGTGCATGTTTCAGTCTGTTTTATATACATATTTAGTTGCAGGCAGGCCTTGAGAAAAGGCTATCAGTCAGTCTGGTTACAGAATAACTAGCTTGCACTTTTCACACATTAAACTAAATAAAAATGGTGTAATATGTATATAAATACACATTAGACATTTTTTCAATCTGGCATCGATTGGCAAACTGAATCAAAGTTAATTTTATAATTAAAAGTTTGTGTTGTATCAATAGTGCACTATGGCATTTGGTTGAATGAGTACTTTAATGTATGACACAATGTGTTATAGTGATGTCCCTCAACACACTTTAAAGATGAAGAAAAATCAAATCCAGTTGATATGTTAATAACATGGTATATGGTGGTACGATCCTGCCTAAATTCCCTTTCAGAACGTAGTACTACTGTTCGACTAAATATATTTCATTTACATGTCTGCTGCTTCATTATCAAGCGCTCTTTAAATTACTGATGCTACAAATACACTGTAAAGACCAACAGTGCTCACTATTTTGATCACATTTGACTGCATATTAAAGGGATAGTTCATCCAAAAAAATTTTTTTGCCAGTTAATCACATTCAATTGTTATAAACCTCTATACACGTCATAGTTCTGCTGAACACAAAAATATTTTGAACCATGTTTGTAATCCAAGTTCATGAGCACCATTAAGTTCCATATACATTTTATTTTTTACTATGGAAGTCAGTGGCACTCCGGCTAGATTACATTTCTCTTTGTCTTCAGCAAAACACAGAAATTGATACAGGTTTGTTACAACTTGAGATTAATATTTTCATTTTTGGGCAAATTAATCCTTTTAGGGATTAGATTCAATATATACAGACACCCTCATATATACAGACATGCTCTGTGTGATGTTTTGCTTTGGCATTGGGCGATGTTGGCGTTACTGTAAACATCAGGTCGCAATACAGGCTTTCAATCAGTTGTGTTTTATTGAGTTACAGCAGACTGGTTCTTATAAAGAGCAAGCAGATTCTTGGTAGCAGTACAGTTTTCCTGATACATGTCTGAACGTGACACTAATGCAGCTGCAGGAAAAGAAATACACAGAAGCTAGTCGAAGCAGTTCACAGCCGAGTAGTGGAAATGGTACTACACCTTGGATACCAGAAAAGCCAACATGATCAAGATAACTTTGCCGTTACTGTAATATTGCCAAAAATTAGCCTATAACAACAAATAAACGTGCTGTGCATCACTGTTTGTATTAGTTTCAGTTTTGATTATGTCCACCATGTGGCGCTGTCCCCTTGGCGAGAAAGTAGAATGTGAGACTGCAGACAATGTGTTCACAGTCCAAACAAGTCCATAATATCACCTCGTTTTTGGAATGAGATGGATTTTATAGAAGCACCACTTTTACGTGTCCACTTGAAAACATTAAGTGCCATCACATTGTGTTCTCTTACATTTAACTATGCCAGCTTTACCAGGCAGCAGGTGGATTGGTTTTGTCTCCTCTCACAAAAATGATTAAACATTCCATTATAAGGGTTAGGGGAAATGTCTTGGGACTCCTATTATAAATGTAACAAAAGTCTTGTCTTCAAAAAATTTTACAAATCTGTCAAAGTACAGAAAAAAATATTTACAAGGGCCCTTTAAAAAAATCAAACACTGAATAACAGCAGTCAAACTTTGGCACTCCATGGTCACTCTCCGGACAGTGTTTCATTGAAGCTCCCAGTCCCCTTTTTCCACTGATAGCGTCAGAGATCATTGGTTCCATGTGCAACAACATTCCTTAAACATTAGGCCCATCTAGTTCAGTCATAGCAGCCTGTTTTCTTCTGCAACAGAACAAGCAACAAATACCGTTTGACTCATACATTATGGATGGAGGTCTGAAAGAAAAATTAAAAACCGACATGCTGTCCCCTCTTCTAACACGCACACAAAACGTGGGTTCTGCCCTCTTTCACTGCCAAGTTGTTTTCTAAAAGGCTAAATTACAGACTGCCGACATCCCGGGTGTCTTACTGCCACAGCTGCTACGTTATTATAAGAGGCAACTCTCTCACTCTTTTATTCAAAATATCAACCAGTAATGTTCAAGAAATAAAACTTTACCTTTATCACTTCATCCCGTCACTCGGTGCTCAGCAGACAAGACTTCAAGGTCTCGTGCTACCTTCTGTCCATCAAAGTCTTTGCTATCAGTGTCAGGTGCCAAGGAACCCCACCTCCTACTGTCTACACTTGCTTGTCCATGTTGGTCCTTGTTTTTGCTGATGTCCGGCATGTTGTGGCCCAGCTTGCTGGTGAACCATTCAACAATGTCCTGGTTGGTTAGTTTTGACTGCTCTGCTAGCTTCTCAACACCCTCCCCCTTTTGTAGCTTCGCCTCCTGAAAATGCCTTTGTAGAACACTCTGGGCTTGTTCTGAGATCACCGTGCTATTCTGCCCATTCTGTCTTTTGTTGCTAAGGTTTTGAAATTGCTCCATCCAATCCAAGGTTCCGCTCTTTAGAGCAGATCTGTTGTCCTTGAACCAGCGAACGATTTCTGTACGAGCTAGCCCTGTTTGATTTTCTAGTTGGATGTACTCGTCCGGTGAGGGCCACTGGGTTTGTGCAAACATATCTTTAAGAAGGCCGAGAGACTTGCCGTCAATAGCCTCTGGACACAGAGGTGACGTGAGAATGGGAAGAGGCGAGTCCCTGACTCGGTTGTCCTGTTCATGGACTCCGTTCAGGGTGCCCCTTTGAAGATGATGCTCGAGTCTTTTTGATCCCATCGAGTTGAGCAGGGCTTGCTCCAGGTTGTCTCGTAGTGCACGTCGATCCGTAAACCAGCAATCTATTTCGGTTTTGGAGAGCCTGGTGTCAGCCACAAGGTGGTCAATCTCAGCCTGTGTTGGAAAGCTAGTCCTTTGGAAACTTTCTTCTAACTTTTTCATTTGCTCTGAAGATTTGCCTTTTACTCTCTCTAGAAGTGGAAACTGTGTGGCGACAGGCTTGTGAGGTTGGTTCTCCCTCGACGAGATGTCTGTTTTAATCTGTTGCACTGCCTTAAGGTTTCCATGACGCTGATCACTGAACCATTTTTTGATCTCTCCCCAGGAGAGGCCAGTCATCTCAATGAGACGATACACTTCTTCATCATCAGGAAACTGGCACCGAGCATAGCTGCCGGTCAGTTCTCTGATCTGATCGGGGGTTTTCTCGCAATCCGAAGACAGGCTTGGTGTTGGAGAGACAGACTTGGGAGTGCTCTGAACGGATTGGATTATTGAAGGCCTCTTGACCTCCGAGGCAACCAGTGGTGTTGTGTGGGGTCTCTTGACACCCTGTGCTATTTGATTTGTAACTGTTAGTGCAAGAGAAGTAGCAGTTGCAGTGGAGCCATTGGCAACGGGTGCCAAAACTAGGCTGGATTGTCCAAGAACATGGCAAGGGACAGTCTGGATAAGGGACTGTGAAACTTTAGTCGACTGAGTTAAATGAGCAGGCAAGACAGTGAACGCCTGTTGAACAGGCTGAATTGTCCCATTGAACATTTTCTTTCTTGCTTCCTCGACTTCCTCTGGAGACCAGCTGATCCCTTGTTTTAGCCTTTGGGTAGTGAACCACACTTTAATTTGTTCTTCTGGATGTTTAGAGGCTGCAGTGAGCCATGAGAGCTCAGCTTGGGTAGGGTAGGGAAACTTGTTGAAGGAGGTGATGAGGGTCAGGTTGCCATCCAATGATGGGTTGTATTTTGAAGTGTTTAGGGGGACAGCAATTTTTGGTACAAAATTATAGTTAGGTGGTCGTTGCAGGGATGGCATGATATGAGAAAGGCCGTCTTTAAGAGTTGCATCTGGGATAATCACGGTCCCGTTCACATTCACTGCGGTAATTTGCTTTTTAGGTAGCTCTGGAGTGAGTCTGTCCAACTGACCCTCTCCTGGCAACCGAATACTGTCTGCTTTTGGCTTTCCCATTTTGACCGTTGTGGATTTGCTTAGAGGAAAAGAACTGAAGTCCTCTCCTTGTTGAAGGCTGGTGGCATCGTAGATGATTGCACAGTTTGAACCTTCGATTGTCTGTTCCAGAATGGTCTGATTGTTGAGTTTAATCCTCTTAAACTTGAAGTTGCTCTCCCCAGGATGGCATTTCTCATTGTGTTCTGTCAAAGAATCAAACTTTTTTGTGTTGAAGTTGCACACCGCACACAAGTACAGTGGGTTAAGTATAACGTTTGGGTGATTGGAATCAACATGCTCTTTGAACTCGTTGAGATTTTGTGTGGAAAACGGACAGTATTTGCACTCGTAGCCACCCTGGATTTTCTTTTGAGGTTGAGTTTTCACCTCTGGTTTTTCCAGCTCTGTTGTGTCCTGCATTGAGTTCACAGAACTCTTCCTGTCTGTCCATTCCTCAGTAGAAGACACATGACATGATCCATTCTCCTCTGTACTGTCTACACAGGAGTCCATGTCATCTGCATCGTCTGCTGCAACCAAGTCATCTGGTCGGATCATGCAGGGCGTTGACGACTTTCTTCGACTAGCCATGGTCAGGAAGTAGGACAGTGCAGTGCGGGGGGGCTTTGTTAATGGGCAATGCGCAGGTCTTAAACGGGTGGATCAGTAAATGATGATTTCGCTGACTGTGAATGTCAGCTCCAATGGAAGGCTTCATGAGACTTCATCCCAGACCACACTGTCTAACCAAAGACAAAAAACAAAGCATGATTGAGTAATAAAACCTTAACTAGATACTGATGCATTAAAATAAAAGTAATATGAACTGTAATGTCAAGATAATATGAAATTAATGTGATGCCTAGACACATGTGAAAATGCAGACTACTACAAAACAGCTGAACTGTAAGTGTATCCTCTGTGATGGATTTTCATTTTTCAATGTTATAAAGTGCTTGTCAACACAGGTTTCATAAAACTGTATTAATCGTAGAGTAAGTTTATGCAACACAACTTGATTTAGTATCAGAAACATCACAGACGACTACAGAACTTTATTAAAAAGCATCCAATTGCTATGCTGTAGTTAAGGCTACTGCATGAAAGCATTCAGATGCCTTTGTGCTGTGTATTAAAAGCACTTTTACATGCTTTAATTAAAGGCATCAGCAATATGGTGGACAGTCTAGATGGGAGGGGCAAAAACATCATGTGCCAGGCCCAACTAGTCCAGTCCAATAATAGCCTTCCTCAGGCTTGTGGTGCCCTCGGCAGATCTCAGTACATTGGAGACTGATTAAATATGGATGGGACCCTGAGCATCTCATATCACAGCCTCAACTCAATGTGATAGCACAAGTCTAATGTAGCCCTGGGTATTTTTGTTCTATGTGCTGTGAAATAAAGAAATTACAATTTTTAAAGTTTTTATGCAGTAGATTTGATAGTGTGTCTAGCAGTAGCTGCATGAATTTTTATACAGTATTGTTAAAAGGTTTTAAATATTTTTATGATCATGATCTTAAAAATATTTTAGGTATGTTTTAAAATGTATAAAATTACTTATGTAGACAAAAACATAATTTTCCAACATATATACATTTTTTATTAGAAAAATTTTATATTTTAAGATATTTTTGAAAATGATGACTTGGACCAAATTTGACCATGGCTGTGAAATCCATGCTGAAGTGTCATAAATCTAAATGATATTTGGAGCATCAAATTCTCAGATTTCACATTCATTTCAATCATTAACATGGCTTTACTCAGTCTTTATTAAAGTTATCAAGGTTATTTTGTAACAGATTGTTTTTACATCCTGTAGAATGATATTATTTTGAAAACAGTAAATCCCCAAAATGACTTGAAGGATAAGTCAATTTTCTTAAAAAAAATCCATAATTTAAAA
The DNA here is from genome assembly GCF_030506205.2 of Paramisgurnus dabryanus. NCBI lineage: Eukaryota > Metazoa > Chordata > Actinopteri > Cypriniformes > Cobitidae > Paramisgurnus > Paramisgurnus dabryanus. The sequence goes on from NC_133349.1 coordinate 17,611,135, forward strand.
TTACAGTTTCAAAGGACTCTAGACGATCCCAAACGAGGCATAAGGGTCTTATCTAGCAAAACGATTGTCATTTTTGGCAAGAAAATAAAAAATATGCACTTTTAAAACATCTAAATGAATAAGTAAATCACAACCTCTCGTCTTCCTCCAGTCCTGTGACGTGTCAGCGCGACCTCACGTAATTTTGTAAAGACGTCGAAAGGTCACGTGTTACATATATGAAACGCACATTTGCAAGCCATTTTAAACAATAAACTGACACAAAGACATGAATTAGTATCATTCGACATACAACAACGTCGGAACGGTCCTCTTTCTCCACACCTGTAAACAAGGTGTTGTTACGGATACGTCTTCCGTGATCTCTTAACCTGATGATGTATTCCGCTTCACGGGACCGGAGGAAGACGAGAAGTTGTGGTTTAAAAGTGCATATTTTTTATTTTTCTTGCCAAAAATTACAATCTTTTCGCTAGATAAGACCCTTAGCCTCGTATGGGATCATTTAGAGTCCCTTGAAACTGCAATTTTAAACTGCATTAAAACCGTTAATTGTTGGGGTCCATTAAAGTCCATTAAAATGAGAAAAATCCTGGAATGTTTTCTTCAAAAAACATAATTTCCACTCGACTGAACAAAGAAAGACATTAACATTTTGGATGACATGGTGGTGAGTAAATTATCTGAATTTTTTTTTAAGAAAATTGACTAATCCTTTAAGCTTGGTTTTCACAGGCAGGGTCACAAATAATGAAGAAAAGAAGCCAATAAGAGCCCATAATAGATGAAAATTCCTATTATACTATTTCAACCACTTCCCAAGGTGAGAAGCTGCTTGATAAAATACCAAGTGTATCATTTTACAAATTCCAGGCTAAGGGTGGCTACTTTAAAGATGCAAAATAATTTTGATTTATATTGGATGATTTTAGTTACAACATAATTCCCATTGTTACAATAGTAATTTCATCGTTTTAATAAGTTCACTATATTTTAAAACGTAGAAAAATATTAAGTAAGAAAGAATGAATAAGTGATCTTTTATAAAGCATTTGAAAAACACGCAGCTAAGATATTAGCAGCTAATTACAATTATTAGGAAGGTTGCTTCAACACATCATCATTGCACTTAAAAAACTCATAAAAAACCATTAAGGAAAGGGAAAAAATCATGAAAGGAATGCGCTTACATGCACACTCTGAATAGTGAGTGTTTGCCAAGGGCTTACGGCTATTAAATGAAAAACAATGAGACACAAGCTGTAAGCACAT